>NC_070644.1:14624626-14924626 GCF_947347685.1 Pleuronectes platessa | reverse complement strand
AGCAGTGAGAAAATACTTTAGAGTTATTATTGGACGTACAATCGTCAGATGGAGAGAAACACAGCTCAAAACAAAGGATGATGGATGCTGCTCCATGTCGGCTGGACGTGTAGCTGTGGTGGTAAAATGTCAAATGTTGTGTTTTCTGCTGGTTTTTCCACCAAAGCAGAAAATACTAATTGAGTTTGCTCATGTCAGAGATAGAGAAGCAGTCAACTAAGTTGTTATCTGCAGCTGTGGAGTGAAATGTAATGTTCATGTAAATTTGCATGCCAGATGTGAGTTGTGAGATGTGTGTGTGTGTGTGTGTGTGTGTGTGTGTGTGTGTGTGTGTGTGTGTGTGTGTGTGTGTGTGTGTGTGTGTGTGTGTGTGTGTGTGTGTGTGTGTGTGTGTGTGTGTGTGTGTGTGTGTGTGTGTGCGTGTGTGTTTGTGTGTGTGTCAGAGTCAGTTAGCAGTGTTATTTTGCTATTGCTCAAATTCCCACATGTTAATATGCAAATGTATACATGACCTGGTTTTAAGCACCTATACTTGATATTATTATTACCATTATTTTTCATGTACTTTGGCTATTTGTTTTCTGTTGTGATGCACTTTGTTCTTTGTGTTGAAAAGTGCTCCATAGATAAAGTTAATAATATTAGTATGAACATACTTAATAGTATTTAAATATAATAACGAATATATGAGACTATATAAGACTATTTGCATGTTTGATCACTTGATTACTTGTTTTACTTATTCTGTTTATTTTATTCCTTTAATTATCTTGTTGAATGGATTTAATAAACACGAGTGACTGACTCAACAAAACAGAACAATGCCTGGCAGGGAACTTGCCTCAGTTTATTACTGTGCCAGTCGAGACTGTGAAAGTATCATCATTACAAAAACATTACAGCACTGGTTAACCTAACCCCACTTACTGTAAACACATGAACAGAGTGCAGCTGCCACATACACACTCACACACACACTCACACAGTACTCACTCAGTTTCTTCATACTCATGTTGTGGCTCCAGCTGCGGACGGCTGATGGATGGATGATGGATAGATGGATGGATGGTCGGAGAGAGGATACAGTAAAGGGCAGTTGAAGTCTCTCTGAGGAGCAGAAGCATCAGTGTGAACCACAGTTCCTCTTCTGTGTCTCCGAGGGCTGAGGCGCTAAATACAGTTTGCATGTGAGAGAGAAAGAGACGCCGGCAGTGACACTTCCTGTGTCGAGATGAGAGGACCAGTGGTGAGAGGAAATGAAAAGGATGTAATGAGACAAGCTGACAGGTCACATGAAAGTGGGCTGCCTTCTGGTCTGGATGAAAAAGTGTTGATAGATTAGAAAGATAGAGAGAACAGTGTAAAGGAGTGGTGATGGCTGTGAAAGAGAAGTGCTGAGTGGTGACCTTTGTTCCACTAAAATGAAAACATTTGCATAAAGAAAATGTTTCCTACAAGGACTGGGGAATAAACAATATCAATAATTAGTACAATATAGTTTTCACCATGTCACTGATCAACATCAATAGAATCAATATACTACTAGGAGTTATGCTAGTACAGTTACTGTTTATCAGGTGATAATTTGTTGTATCTTTTGTTCCTATACATATCGACAAATGCTAAACATACATCATTTATTTTAAATGTCAAATCAGGAAACATCAGATCCTCTCAGTGTGAAAAGAAAAGAGTTGTGATCATTAGAGTGTTATGTTTGTTACAGGGTTTTCACTTCCTGTTGGCGCACTCTTTTCACTCTTGGTTTTGCGGCTGCTGCAAAGACACATCTTTGACTTCCTGTCAGTGCACATCACACCAACACATGTGAAAACTGTGAAGAGTGAAACAGCGAACTGAGCCTCTACATCTGACACACCCAAAAAGTCCTTTGACTGTTACTATTATTGTGTCAGCACATATCCTCAAAGGGACACAAATAC
Source organism: Pleuronectes platessa (assembly GCF_947347685.1). Classification (NCBI taxonomy): domain Eukaryota; kingdom Metazoa; phylum Chordata; class Actinopteri; order Pleuronectiformes; family Pleuronectidae; genus Pleuronectes; species Pleuronectes platessa. Next base: position 14,922,683 of record NC_070644.1, on the reverse strand, counting down.
AAATACCACCTGGATATTTCAGGCCTCCGCACTCCTCTATTCATCTTATACCAACAATGCTCAATCAGTAACACTTGCCATGCCAATTATGTATTATCAGTAACAGTATTAAAATCGCAAGAGAGTACTCCTTATATAGTAACTGTAATAGTTTTCATTTTATAGTAACACCAACAGTACTCATTGTGTATTAACAGTAACAAAACTCAAATAGCAACATTTAGAGTATTCCTAGTAACTGTATTCAGTATAATGTTAACAGTACTCATAGTAGAAGTACTGGTTGCAAAGTGACAGTACTGGTTATATAGTCACAGTAACAGTAGTTGTCATATAGTTGAATGGCTGGATGTTGTTTTGTTGTTGTTGTGTGTTCTTTTCAGAGACCTCAGGCTTGTGATGCAGCAGAAGTTGTTTTTTTCTAAGTTCCCTTCAGGTCAAATCTCCCTGACAGTTCATCCTTGATTATTTGAAGCGCTCTGTTTATTTGCCCTCTGAGGAAATGCAACCTTGTACTTACTTCCTCAACCCCTCCTCCTCCTCCTCCTCCTCCTCCTCCTCCTCCTCCTCCTCCTCCTCCTTTTTGTTCATGACATCTCCTCTCCCTCTGAGGCGTCCGTCACTTAGCCTTGTATACTGTCCAATAAAAGAGAAACGCCAGCAGAACGACAATAATCGTAAAAGGAGGTGAAGGAGGGAGAGGAAAAGGTCAAGACGACAGCGTTTTCAGATTGTGTCATCATCAGGTTTTCGTCAGTGTGTATCGATGTGGCCTCTGTTTGTCACAGCATCAGGGAGGCGGAGCGGCTGAATTATTGAAGCCCTGTTTGTCATCGAGGGGAAATTAAAGCAGCACACATTCATCCTGGTGTGTAGACGGATACACGTAACTGTGAGAACCTTCACTTGATCTTTCTGTTTCCTGAGGCCAACATGTGTCAACTGAGCCATCAAGAATATGGCCTTTATCATTTATTCCACCACTAAAATGTATGATCTTTGGGTCTAACCTTTGAATAATTTGATGTGTTTTACGGGGAGGGCTTTAAAATGTCTTAAGCCGTTTATAGATAAAGCGACTGGTGGCATCAAGGTCTAATTTCTATCTCTATGTCCATGTTGAGGGTTTAGCCACGAGTTGTTGCTGCTATATAAACAATAAACACTTGTTTTTTTGTTTCTATATCTGCAGAATTGGCCCTGAACAGTGTGTTATCACTCTCCATATGTTTCTTTGGTGTTGTTTGTCTGTAATTTAGAAGCATTACACAAAAAGTAGATGACGGATCACAAAGAAAATGTGTGCATGTTTAGGGGACTGACATCCTCAAATGTTGTGCACTTTGGTTTAGCCTGATTGAATTAAAAGGGGCTGTTGGGCCTTGGAGGAGGTTTGCTCTCTCAGATGAGGTGCAGCCTCTAAAGTTGACTGTGGGGGGCGCCAAAGTCTTTAGGTTAAATATCCCATTAGAGAGGCATTGGGCGCCTCTTCAGATATAGCTGAGAATTACTTTAAAAAAACTACAATAGAATATATACATTAATTTAACATAGTAATTAAAGTAAATGTTTGATTCCTGTAAACAATTTAAGAAAATATTAGACTCTCAGATACTGGTTAATGGGATCAAAACAGCCATTGGGAAATTATGATTCATCATCAGTGGTTGTAACAATATATAGAACAATACAGAATCAATGTATTGTTTATCCCATTTTCTCCTGTCTTACTGTACTTACAGTGCTGGTATGAAAATGTACCAGCACTTCATTTTTAGTTATTGCACATTTAAAAATATTTTTAAAACACAACAAACCACAATCCTAAACATATTTTCCGTCAGCCATTTTTTTCTTTACTTCCTAGTGGGAGTGGCTGCAGGTCACGGGGTCACATACATGGACTAATTCTGTCCGGGGTCACGTCAGGTTGACTTGTGGACCATGAAGTTTCAGCAGGGCCGTCTGGGGTTACGTGCTCCAGTGAGAGTTGTAGAAGGATCGGATTTCTTCTGTTTCACTCCCCTGTCTGATCTTCTCTGCACCCCAAGGATTCAGCCTATTTACACTCAACCCATATACATACCAGGGTATAGCTGCTTCTCCTCTTACGCCTTAAGAGAACAGTCAGCAATTGTGAAACTCATTCAGCTGAAGCAACAATCAACGCAAAACTGTTAATGCACCAGGGTGGGGGATCCTGTTTACACCCAGATTAATTGTGTTCCATCGCAGACCCAGGTCCTATCTCTGTATCAAGTGTGGTGGAGATCAGTTTAGTAGTTTTTGTGTCATCCTGCCAACAAATAAACAAACAGATGAGGGGGGGTCGGAACGTGATCCTCTCGTCGGAGTAATGTCAGCTTTCAACCACTAGAGGACTGCACCTGACTGAGGCCACAGAAGAAATCAATGCAAATGTGTGAGCTTGATTAGAATTTAAATCACTTAAATTATATTTGTGCACATTTGTTCGAGTATGCATGAGTGCAGCTGGATGTGAAGCTGCACCGTGTGTGTGCAGAATGGGATTCATGGGATGAATCATGAGCATCCATACCATTAACTCACATGGGACACCTTATGTGGTCTGTGGCTTTTTTGCAAATTATTTAAAACCAACATTAATAATAAACAACAACAGCTGTGATGATCAAAGTTTAACTGTACATTGATTTTCTGTGACGTGTTCATCTCACGTGGGCTCAAGCACTTGTGAGCTTCAAATGAATCTCGGTGATTGAACAAACGTAAAAATAGCAACACACAAAACTGGATTCTCACATTTGCTGCTCACTCACATGCACTCAGAGAACAGATCTGATCATGGACAGAGATCCGTAGGGAACAATATGAAGGAAATGCAGATATTGTAATGGAATAATCTAAATGATCTCTTAAAATGACTGAATCCTTATTTCCTTAATGTGATATTACCTCTAGAAACAGGACATTGGAGAGTTGATCCAATAACTAAAAAACTGTGCTATTGATGCTTTGATCTTTATCACTAAGATCACATATAGACCATAATGTTTTCATCGGATTATAACGGGAAATATCAGCTTGTTACTCTCCAAACCTCCTTGTATATGATTGTAGGTTCATGGTTTCTTCAAAACTATAAATTAATCAATGTTTGTCTAGAAACTGGGGCAGAGATAATGAGAAGAAATTCTGTCGTACCAAGTATAAAATATAAAAAATCATTGTGTTCTATGATAGTAATGGGGTGGCTGTGGCTCAGAGCAGGTTGTCCTTTTACCAGTGGGTCTTTGGCTCAATTCAAATCTTCCCATTCCGCATTCCGAAGTGTCCTTGGGCAAGATACTGAAAAAATATAACTGTACTTTGAATCACTCAGAGTGGTCATCAAGACTAAAAAACCTGTGTGTAATGGTAATGACACAGCGTTCATTTCAATTCCTGTTTTCTGGGCCTGAAACAATCCTGATGAGATGCAAACAGAATCCTCACACGCAGCTTTCTTACCATTCAGCTCTCATGGGAACAGGACTGATCAGCTCACAAGCACATGCATGCGTACACACGACCACACACATACAGGAAAGAGGAAGGAACAGACAAAGGGGAAGCAGCACATAGAGACAGTGAGTCTTCAGTCAGAGCAGCGTCCAGGTAGTGTCTCGATTCCCGACGACACAGGGAGTCGAGAGTCGTTTCCAATGTTTGTCATGTCATTGTCATGATGACATACATGTATTTGTTTTTTTGTCATCGTCCAGATCTTCAGAATAATTGACTGAGTGTCGCTAACATACTTTATTTGTCTAACAATGATTGTCGAGCTTGCATCCTCCTCTGTGACCCAGTTTCTGAAAGCAGATCATAAATGTTTCATCTACTCTAATATAGAGCGTCTCCCTCATATTGTTATTGTGTGAATGCACTTTGCTTTATTACTTTTCACTCTGCTTTTGAATGACAATATCACTTTCAAATGTATTTCTATCAGGGTCCACCCCATCAAACAATCCTGGACACTCTCTGTCTCACCCCCGACACACACACACAGACACAGACACACACACTTCTACATAAAAAAATCACTTGGTTCAACCTTGAGCGTCCTTCTCAACAGCTGACTGAGGGGGGAGACAGGAGGAGTGAGATTGAGGGAGAAGGGGGAGGTGCAAAGTCATCAATTATTTATGGGTGAAATCTAATAAGAGGCAGGAGTTTAGATGGGGAGGGAGCACAGTGACTGATGGACAGACCGACGCACTGCCTGTTTGACGCAACGCCATGATAAAGCCGACCTGTGAATCAGGATTTAAGATTTTACCATTTGTGTTCCCATTTTCAAAAAATAGGGTTTTCATCTGGATTGTAATCAGAATCCTGTAATTACATCAGTTAATGCATCGCCCTGTCCCTGTGTGTGTGTGTGTGTGTGTGTGTGTGTGTGTGTGTGTGTGTGTGTGTGTGTGTGTGTACAGACTGTTGCATTGAATGGTGAAGCGCTGCAGTATCTAAAAATTCATCGCTCCATCAGTCACCCTCTCATATTTCCAGCTCCTGTCGTGTAATGCATTTTACATCCATCTCTATTATCCGCTCTCCTTCCAAATGTAACTCAGACTCAACAAAATGATGTGTATTCGCTCACTTATTGTTCTTTCTGCTGCAGGTTTTTATTCAAGCTTCACGAGAAACTGATCGAAAGTCTCACACACACATGCAGATTCCCTGAACACTGGAGTAAAAATAAAACCTGTCTCTGCGACGCACCGGGCTCCTGCTGTGTGTGTTTGTCGAGTGTTGTGCCGTCCATATTTGCATACTTATTTGATTTGCGGGGCGATTTGAGGAGCTTTCCCAGTTCCTCATTAACAGTATTTTTATGTCCACTCATGTGTGAATGGGCTGACAGCTTAAGTGGTGTTCACACAAAGCAAACTAAATGAATCCTCTCTCACTGAAGCACCAATAAATAGTCTTGTAATTGGCTCTTCAAAATCAAAAGACCATTTTCTCTGTTCTGTTGTCCTGTTTCTGCGATTTGACCTTCTATATCAATTGTTTGGCTTTAGCTCAGTGATATGACAGACAGGCATATACTGTATAAGTATTTGCATCCAATATACGCAGTATTCAATTATAACGATAATACGTTAGGTTCCTACCACATTTTAATCCCAAATAAAAGTCATTACTTTATCTGAATTCATTCATGAAAGCTTGCCACACTTTTTCTTTCTCCTGCACCATGTCAAATAAACCATGTTACTTTGTAATAGGACATATGTCACTGTTTAATTTAATTCTTTGTAATATAATGAGGAAAGAACATAAGACTTCTTCTTAGGTTCTTCTTTAACATGAATAATTGTTATAACAATTGGCATAGAAGAATACAATAAGAGGAAGATTTGTTTAAACTTTGCATCTTGAGAATAAACTTAAAATGTCAAGAATAAACCTTCAATTTCAAAATTTAAGTTGAGGTCTTAAGAATGTGTTAAACTACATTAACATTATCACGTATGACTGTCTCTGCTTAAAGCCTTGTGTGGATCAATTTAGACTTTATTCTAAAAATGCAGTTGTAGTTCTCGAACTTCCAGTATCTCCAACATCTTCAGGGATGTGGAGTCAAGCAGATGAAGATCTCCACTGAAGCTCATCTTCACCATGAAAACAAAGCCAGCACCATGACAGTGGCTCCTCGGTGGTGTGCCCTTTCTATGTAGCTCCTCACTGTGAAACCAAAGCTCTGACAAATGTAAAAAACTAACTCCAGTGTCAGGAAGTGAAAGAAAGTCCACTTCGGAAACAGATCTTTTGAAAAGACGATCTTTAATAAAAACTCCACCGCCCACAGTGTGAAAACCGGAGATTGTTGTAAGATGAGATGGAAGCTTGAAGATGAATTAAACATTAAGCAGGGTGTGCGTTTGTGTGCGTGCATGCTTGGGCGCACGTGCAAGCCAATGACCGGGATTTGCTGACGGTGGCAATACGTGACTGCGTATGATCCCCCTGTAATATGGAGGATCAGCAAAATACATATAGCGACATGTTGGATCATGCAAGCTCACACACTCACACATGCAGTCACACCAGGGAGCACAGACGTTAAAGGTGAAAATTAAGAAGGAACATTACGAGCGTGTGTGAGCTTCAACCTTTAGGAATTATTTAGCAATTTACCAAGTTTAATCTATATGTAATGATGTTTAAATCATTGAGTGAAGCCAACACAGGAAGACAAATCCATCATCCATGCAGTTTATACCTCTGAGGGTCGCGAGGGGGCTCCCAGCTGACACGAGGCACAACGTATCACAGGGCCGACTGAGAAAAATAAGCATCTGTGCTCAAATCACACCTACGTCTGTAATTAACGTAACCCCAATCTGCATGTGTTTGCATGGTGGGAGGAAGCCAGAGTCCCCAGTGAGAACCCACGCAAATTGGGGAGAGCATGCAAACTGAACCTCTGCACCAAGATGATGCAGAAACACAAACATCCAATCATGTTCACCCGCCTCAGGTGTCCCTGCAGCGGTGGCGTGCTCCCGTGTGTCAGGGGCCACAGACGGAGGTTAGGGTTACGTTTAGCTCCAGGGTCTGTTAACACGGAGACACTCAGAGAGACCGGAGACACACCTGGGCCTCTCAGGTGCTCCACTGGTGTGCAACGGGGCAAAAGCTAAGTAGGACAGGGTCCTATTAGGGCATAGAATATCCTGCTGAAACATGAAGCTTAAAAAAGGCTCTTCAGAGAGAAAAAGAAAGAGGGTGGTACGCGGAGACAGACTGCGAGAGACAGAGTTAAAAATACATGACCTCTGCACACGCTGCTGCCCTTGTCTTAACCTCCCGTCCTGATTTGCAGGAGAATTCAGCTCTCATGTCAGATGCACCATGACAAGAACAGCAAGCGTCTGAAGCACTGGTTACGGGGCTGCTCGCTCTAATGATGTCCCAGCTGCCTGTTCGCTTAACTGTGTGTGTGCAGCCCTTGATGCATTACTTGATCTCACTGTCATATTAAGTCGGTCCAGGGAAGCATGGTCATTTGCATATCTGAATAAATAAAACCACTTAAAAAAGAAATGAGGCTTCTGATGCCATTCTTTTTTCACCTGTTTTTTCAACAAATCCTTGACCGAGTTAACACAACAAGTTTTTTAGCCCGAATTGTGGACGGATCGGAAGTAGCCTGTCACTGTGTGTGATTCAATGGGTTCACAGACACATCGCACACTAGATTTCTATAGGGGGCTGAATATCTGGATGACAACTACAGCCAATCAGAGCACAGGGCAGGGTGAGGTGGGGAGATGTATGGGAATTCAGTCATAGGCTAGGTAAAGACGGAAATAAAGGACCAAATATGAAGTTGAATTCCTCGGTTATATAAAAAAAGTCTATAAATTGTTGATGGCAGTTGAGAATAATCACCGTGAGAATAATTTATACACAACCACGATGTGACGTCCACTGAAGCGTTTCAATATTCCTCCATCTTGATGATTCTGTGAGCAGGACGGACACGTTGGACTCACAGTGTCTCTGGTCGCGAGTGTTTTTCTTGATCAAACGTAGATCAGAGACATGAACACACTAGTTGTGGGTTTATCCTGGTGAAAGCTTGTGTAGTGTGTGTGTCAAATGGTCCTGTCCGTTTGATAAAAGTGTTTAATCTGTCATATAGAGAATCAATTTAAACTTAGAAGTAGGAGCAGTACTTTTGTTTAAATAGAATATCTGTCTTCAGTGTGATATGCCTTCACACTGCTTAAAGAATATGGACACATGTGGATCAGACCACCTCCTTAATGTGGTGCCAATCTAAATGCGTTCACACCTGTGCTTAGAGCTGTCCACTTGTGATCGGATCACTCAAACCAAATGTCAATACAATGTGTGTACTGTCCCACAAACACACACACACACTGACACAATGAATCCTGCTGTCATCCTGTCTTTCAGCTTCTTGCTCACTGCAGAGGGGCAGAGGCAGCGTGGCCTCAGGTGTTGGGTTTCACAGAGGATCCTGCTGATCTGTCACTTCTCCGTGTCCCCCCCCCCCCCATGCATCCCCCTCTCTCTCCTCTCTGCCCTTCCCCACCTTCCCCTCTCCTCTCTCTGCTCCCTTTGTTAACCCGAGGCCATGTCGCTCCCACAGCACACAATCTCATTTCCACATGCATTCTATCATTCATTCTCCCCCCCTCTCTCTCTCTCTCTCTCTCTCTCTCTCTCTCTCTCTCCACCTGTGTGGTTTTTCTTCCTATACTCACTTTTTCTGTACAAATCCAGTTACACTTCCAGCTCTTACTTTGCTATAAAAAAATCATGATGAATGGTTCAGAGTGCAGAGAAGTAAAATAGGAAAAAATCCTTGGTGCATGTAAACAGCATCACAACATAATCAAGTAAAGCTCCCGAGCATAAATCATTTCCATTCACACGAGACTAATCAATCAGAGGATGGAGAGATCAAATAAACCAAATTCACAGAGTATAGAGCGTCCCGTTCTATTCGTATGGGTTGACAGCTCTGATTGGATTTCCATGTTGTTTGTACTTTTGTCATCATGAATGTAAATCACACCATTCTGATGCAATGTACAGAAAGAAAAACTGGTTATTCTGGGTCATTATTCACGCTCACACTTCCTTATGTCGCTCCGTGTCCTGTTTCTCCTGTTGTCACGATCTTTTCAGTTCATTCTCTCTCGATCTGCTGGAATAACATGAAAGGTCTCTGAAACAAAACACCCCGCAGACCCTAATACTGAGGAATTCACCCCCGTCTTCCTTCTGACCGGCTCCTTTATATCAATTATTGTTTATTGCACTGCGACACAACAATCCTGTAAGACAAATCCCTGCAAGTATTCATAGATTGAGTGGGTGGCCTCTCACCAGAGAATGAATGGGGCCGTCCTCATTTATGGGGGAGAGCTGTGCGTTTCATCTTGGCTGGAACAGTTTTTCCTTTAGCATTCATGGTTCCCTGTTCTGTCTCCCCTTTCTCTCAATGGATTGTAAGGTGTTGGTTAAATAACCATCACTAAATATCACACAGACACAAACATGTGTATGAGCCATAGACTGCATATAAGATGGATAACGTGCCTCTACTTCCTCCCACTATGCAGAAATGACGCCAACATAGTATACGTTCGCAGTCATGATCGATGGAAGGAGCCACGATGTCCATCTCACAAGCTCTCGACCAATCACAAGTCAGTCTTAGCTGTCAATCATGATGTTTCACCCAGTTTTTACAGCATCAAATAACTAATTGAAACCAAACTTACTCAAAATAGGAAAAAATAATGAGCACAACATTCATCTGTGTCATAAGAACTACCTAAAATATATTTGACGTGTACTTTGAGTTTTGATTTGGTCCATGTCCCTTCCACTAACATGGATGAGCCAGGACCTATAACCTATACTGTAGCCAGGCGTTTTGGCTTCCCTTTTGGGGAGTTGTCATGTCGTCCATCTTTAGATTCAGTCGTCACAAACAACATATTCACAAGCTATTATAACAAATATTCATAGTACTGCTACGATTACTGAGGGGTATCAAAATTACTCTTCGAGAGCTGTACTTTGTTTTCTCATGGACCAGTGGCTCCCAAACAGGAAAGCAAACATGACGAGGGGAAAAACTGTGAAGTGGCACCAAAGCAAAATGTATTTTCCCAGCAGCCATGTGATCTGTCAGAGGTGTAATAAGTGACACGATTCATAGCTGTTTTGCACTGCAGTTATTGCTGGGAGCCACCATCAATGTTATTGGCTCCATCTGTGCTTTGTATGTAACGACAAGAAAGATTCTCTGCTTTGAACAACGTGAATGAATCTTGTTCATCTGGGAATAATAAAGGAGGAGGAGAGCTTGTGAAGTCGTCGAGAAGCTAGATGAGAATTTAGGACATCGCCTGAGTTATCTTTGTGAGAGACGGAGAAGTGCCACTAAGGAACTAACATGTTTTCAAACTCGCTCTAATGAACAGACAAAGATGTGTCAGTCAAATCTGTGCTTAACAACATGTTCAAAGTCTTTTAAAGTTAATTTAGTGATGGTGCCATCTGTCCACTGGGAGCAGTTGTGATTAAGATAAAGTACATTTAAAGTTTATGCAGTTTTTTAGATTTTTTTAATGCAGCACAGTGAAATGGAACATTTAACAAAACGTGCTGCACTGTTTATCTTGTGGAATGGATTGATGCATTGATTGATCTCGGCTTGTGCTTATTTCATAATGGATGTATCCAACCTAAGGTGCCTCAGGCTGTCCAGCATTGAGTGGATGATTCAACACCAGCACTTCCTACTATAGTTAATGGATTAACTTTACTTTGCCTTCTCTAAATATGTCGGAGAGCAGATCTGCTCATCAGTTCTCCAATTTCTCCACCGATGGTCGACCCCCCCCCCCCCGCCTGAACACGGTTTCTGAGGGAAGCCAATCCCCGACATTGGTTCCCAACCCAATTAGTGTGAGTGCATTGATTTTGGTCAATTATGTGGGCTGTCCCCCGGAGACCTCACGTTCCTTCGGGCTGAGGATCAATAAACATGATCATTGATTACTTACATATAACGAGCGCAGATTTATTTGCAGCTTTCACCAGGAGTTACGAAAAACAATTACAGCCAGTTTACATCCCTCACACCAGGAGGGTTTAACATCAATGAGATATATTTATAAAATAAGGCATTAACCTTCAGTATCATAAGCATTTCACACAGAAAAGCTCTTATTGGTGAATGTGGAGGATGTTTCGACTGTAGTTGAGTCATGAGATGAGATATTGCAGAATTGTTTACCACCTCAGCTGAACAGAATCCTGAGGGAAACTTCCTTATTATTGTCCTAATGGTGACAGTTCTGGATCACAGTTTCATGCTGGGGCACACATCACAGCCGGCTGTTGTGCTAATGTGCTAATGTGCTCTGCTAGCTATCAATGCAATGAGAAAGAGAAGTAAAGCCTCTCTCTCTCTCTCTCTCTCTCTCTCTCACACACACACACAAACGCTCACTAACATGGTGGTCTATCTCAGTAAATAGTTAGAGGAACAGGTGCTTGGCTTCTGATTGCTTTCCTGAAACCTCTTTAAATACTTCCCCTCCATTGTTACTGTTAATATGTGGCTCTTCCTCATGATGTATCTGAATTTTATCACCATCAGTGTTTTCTACGATTAGGGGTAACAATTTCCTTAAGCCTTTCTACATCAAGAATGCTCTAATGAGGGCAGGAAATAAGAAAGTCCCCACTACCCGAATACTTTTGAGCACTGACATCTTTCGATACAGTCTACAGACAGCACATTTATTTGAGTGAGCATGCAAAAACACCAGGAAGAAGAATAAATCAACAACACAATATAGCTGCCTTTCATTATCATATAACTTTCCATAGGAATGCACTTCTTGTAGAATTTCGTGACCCTGCATCAGGCATTATCGAGAAACCATAGTGAGGGGAATGAGAGGAGAAGGAGAGAGAGAGTCACGAGAGAGGTGAGAGCGAGCCGGAGAGAAGGAAGGAATAATGAGACGAGGCCTCTGTGAGAAGAGAGACGGATCAAAACGTGTAAAAAGAGAGAGAGCACATCTCTGTGGGAACGGGGGCACGCGCCCTTAAAACCTGATGCAGACGTGAGAAATAAATGAATGTAACAGTGGTAGAGAGAAAACAAAGGGAGGATAAAGGTGGTTAAAAAAAGAAAAAGATCAGACAGCAGTGAGAGACAGAGAGATTCAGGGAGATGAGGCGACAAAGTGTCTGGGATAAATCCTTCATCACATGTGAATCTTTTCTCCGCCTGCAGATTTCGTGTCAAAATGGCTACTGCTGCGTCTATTGAGATGAACAAAACAGGGATGGCTGGGTCACAACAGTGTCAGAGGCAATGGGGTGAGTAAAAGGGAAAACGGAGAGGACAAGAGAAGATTTTCTACAAAGTGTCACAGTCCTGCTCGTAGCGAGACGTCTGAAGTTCCTTTTTAATCCACTACCACTTGTCAAACCATGACGATACAAGACATGAATAAAAATAAAGTTTAAATTTCTTGCATGGCTACTGGGAACACGAATTCAATTTCAGACGTTCACTCAAGGCAGCTGTTGCACTGCCAAAGGTGCTTATTTGTCAAATTAAAACAATAGACTGAATATAAAATGATTAAAGCACAAACATGGCTGACGGAGAAAAAAAAGCAATGAGAGGTTTAATAAACTGCTCCTTGGCTGAAATGAAATTCTCTTTATCAGTGACAGGATAATGAAAAGCAGAGGGAGGTTTTCATTGGTATTTCTGTGCGTGTTTGTGTGCACACACCTCGCCGCTTAAAGATGCAGCAAGAACAAAGTTCACGGTTTCATCTGAACATTTTCATGCATGCACATTGAAATTCCGGCCACCCACCCATTTATCTACCTCCAGACACTTACTCGTGCACACACATCTCCCTGCGCTGTGTTCTCTCTGAGGAAAAGCAGACAGCTGCCTCTCTAAAACAGATCTGTAATTAACACCTTCAAACCCAACATGCCAGACTCATAAATAAAAAACGCCAATTAAGGGCCTGGGACACATTAAAAGTGGATTAACCCCATAGATGTAAATATCCCCCGCTCATTTCCCTCGTGGTACCAACAGTCCCTTGCCTGCGCCATCATTAGGGAGGGGGGGGAGCGCAGAAATGTATGCAAATGTTTGTGAGACGGGCTTCGGAGCTAAAACGAAAGAGAGAAGGGGTCGGGTGGGAGAGGGCAGCACAAACAGAGATGTGTCAATCACACAGAGCCTAACTGCTTTGGATCTAAGCCGCGGGATTTGCATTGTTCTTAATTTCCTTCTCTAAAATACACACCAGCAGGGGCGTTTCTAGGGTTGAAAGAAAGGGGGGGCTTAGCCCCTAAGGCTGCTGAATGTTTGCGCGCACAGCTCGCGCCAATTTTTTTGGGGCTTATTTGGGGCTGCGGATATTATCCATGTTTCATACAGTTCATAGATTGGTTCAATCAGAAAGAGTGTGATTTTTCTCTGTATCTTTGCTTGCATTCATTCAGTATAAGATAACAGAAGAGACAGAATTTCAGGGTCATTGTGAAATTTGACAACACAAATATGAACTGATTATATACAACAACATTCTATAGGCACTGATATTATTGTTTTAAAATACTAGAGATAGATATTAATGCAAAGAATAGAGAGCTGTCGATAGTTATTTCTTACATTTCAAATTTGCTCGTTCACACTCTTGCTCACTGGAGACATTTTCTAACAAAATAGCTAGCTAGCTAGCTTAGTGTTAACATAGCTCATTACAATATTCCCTTTCATTTGCCTCAAGTAAACCTAAATTTAAGCAGGTAACAATCGTTAACAACTACAGATAGCCACATTATGTAACTACCTGTACTTACAATTTCACTCCGTGCATCATTTACTATGAGCTAAACTCCTTGGCTGTAATCCTGCTGTCTTGATGAGAGACGTTACCTGGCCGAGTGAGAAAGCCAGAGCAGCAGCCCTAACCCTAACCCTAACCCCGGCATGAAAAAGCCCATAATGTAGCCCCCCCTGTTCCTGCAGGATCTCTGGAGGCCAGTGTCTCTGTGAAGCCTCCGGGGCCAAACATCTACCTGGGTGAGCGTGTGCTACTGCAGTGCACAGTGGAGTCCCTCTCTGCTTTTGTGAAGAGCTACTGGTGGTTCAGGTCCAAACCACACAGGGCTCCCCCCAGGCACCTGGTCTCTGGTGACAGCCAGGGGTGGACTGGGACAAAAATTCAGCCCTGGTATTGTCTGTCCAGACCAGCCCACTACATTATCAACGGACACCACATAGAAGTCCACAAATCTCGCGGCATCTTCTCTCATGCATACTACTGTTATCACCTAGCTCAAAGATGGCAACAAGAAGGGAGGCCACACACAAACCTCTCAGGCCAAAAGTAAATTTATTTAACTCCAAATCAAGATAGCTCTAACTACGTAGTGGGATGTGTAAAATATGTTACGCGTCAGTGGTGTTAACAGTGTTTGGATGTGTGAAAATAAGGTGTGATGTATGTTGTAAGGTGCAGAAGCAAAGAAAAACAAAGGCTGAGGGCCCCATGCCCCTGGAAGCAGCCTTTAGATCTGCAGCTGAAGCCCAGCCCAAAAGGGCAGGCCCAGGGTGACGCCCCTGTTAGCTCTACCTGTGTCTGGAAAACAACTCCTCAGGCTCTCACATGTCAAGTGGTCAACCTGAGAAGGACGTGGATACATTATAATGTCTCTAATCATCACAAATTAAGTATTATTTCATAAAACATAAAAAATGATAAACTCACCAGACTAGAGGAGACTCAACAGACTAACTTTGGTACAGTGGTACAGTGGTGCAGAGAGTGGAGGCAGACAGAGAGCAAGTCATCGAACATGGACAGAGGGTGAACAACTCCTCAGGCTCTCACATGTCAAGTGGTCAACCTGAGAAGTACATGGATACATTATAATGTCTCTAATCATCACAAATTAAGTATGATTTCACAAAACATAAAAAATGATAAACTCACCAGACTAGAGGAGACTCAACAGACATGGTACAGTGAAGGCAGAGAGTGGAGGCAGACAGAGAGCAAGTCCTCGAACATGGACAGAGGGGGAACAACTCCTCAGGCTCTCACATGTCAAGTGGTCAACCTGAGAAGGACATGGATACATTATAATGTCTGAAAAATAAAGGAAATGTTTTCCTCTGTCCTGCACCTAGAGTTGAGAACTTTTTGGATGTGTGTTTCTTTTAAAACCTTTTGAAAATTATTATAATTATGAAGTATGAATTTATACATTAAAAAAGATAAACTTACCAAATTCTAACAGTGGTCCCAAATGTCCACATGTAAAACAGAGGGAGAACGACTCCTCAAATATATCACAACAACCTGTAATGGAGAATAATTGATCATTTAGTGTACATGATCAAACCATTAAGGATCAACACATAAGCACAATAAAACTTCTGAAAAGAATTAGCTTGATTCTGCATCTCTATTTACAGCTCAGAAAGTTTACTGTTGCTATGGCAACAGTAAACGACGTTAGCAGCTCTTAGCTAGCTTAGCTAAATCATCTGAACAATAATAACCCATAATATCACAATTCGGCATGTTAAAACAAAATCAAAAACGTTTTCTACTTTGTTTTGGACATGCTACAAAAATGTAGCCTAGCCAGCCCCAGGCCAGCGTTACTTACCATGTCTGCCTCCACTCGCTCATCATTGTCGAGTCCTCCTCGCTCGTCTCCCGGCGCACCTGCTGCTGCTGGGCTGGTGAACCCGGCACCAAACAGGTCCGTCAGTTTGGCACATTTAGCAGCCTCCACCTCCAGAGACTTCAGCTTTTTTTCCCGATGCTTCTCAGCGCCACCCGGGCGTTTTTAACTCTTATTATCCATTTTAAGTTTCTGTCTCAGCAGCAGCCCGTCCCGCGACTCCCCCCGCCAATGCCATGAGGTCCCGCCCCACCCTGGTTTGTGTTGTGATTGACAGCACTGTCCGGGCACAGCACTAATATATATTAATACTAAGACAAGAAGGTGATAAGACAGGAGCCATTAAAAAATTAAAGATCAGATGCTGCAAGAATGACGCAATTAAAAGTCCACCAAAATGAAACAAATTTATTTACAGAAATAAATGATCGCAAAACTTCATCATCAGTAGGTGATTCTATCACCATAGCAACCAGATGCTAAGATTTGAAATAGAAGATGTTTTTGATTGACAGGGACACTCTCTCAATACCTCCTTTGATGCTTTGATGAACAGCATCATAGTTGGTATTTTGATAGGAGACCTCTGATTGGCTGTTGATTGCTTTAAATACTGTTAAAGTTTAAGACAGTTGCTATTGCACTCTGACCTTGACTGAGGTAAGTCATGTCTCACCCTCTCTCTGTGTTTACCCAGCATGCTAACCAATACAATTCAGGCTCATTATTCAAGTTTGAAATTAAACCACTGTATAATATGAAGCTTCTGCTGTTACATGTTGATAATGTGCTGTTTTCTGTTGCTTTTATGACAAATGTGAAAATATTGTTGCTGGCTTCTTTTGTGTTTTCTGCTGCTTATCTTAATGAGTGATATGTGTTAACGTGATGCTAAGTAGCTTTAAGTCGCCGAGGCCAGGCAGAGCGAGGCATTGTGGACAAAACACCTGTAGCACCAGGAAATGTTCCCATTTCACAGCTTATTCTACCAAACGATGTGTTTTGTAACATTGGGAAGATTAACCTTGGTGTTTAACTTTAGTATTTAAGACAAGTTAAAAAAACAACAGCTTCCATCACTGCCAATCAAATTCAGATTCAAATTCAAATCGAAGGGGCTTGGTGCCATGGTGATTGATGAGGGAAGTTTTATTTCAAAAAAACATTTAATGGTGATGTTTTGGTTAATGTGTAGTTTGAATGTGTTGAAGGACAAGTTGACGGAAGCTTAAGTTAATGCTAGGAGCACATTACATGAGGTGTGTAGCTCCTTTAAGGAAAAAAACAATCCCTCTCCATTGGGTCTAATGTTATTTCAGAGAAAACTTTTCTGGAAGGAGCATCAACTTGCATAACTTGCTCACACGGCCCCATTTTTTTACTCTCACAAATTTCAAATATATCTGTGTGTCCGGCAGTCTTGGAATTCTCCTGATGTCTTTATTTCACAGATAGGACTTATAGTTTCTGAATTATAGTTGTTTGAGTGGTGCACTCAGAGTTTAGATTTCTCTCTTCCCAGTGAGGAGAGAGCAGTTGCATTCAGTTGAGTTTCCATGGCAACCAGATACACACGTAGCAGGAGGGGAGTCTCTCTCTCTCTCTCTCTCTCTCTCTCTCTCTCTCTCTCTCTCTCTCTCTCTCTCTCTCTCTCTCTCTCTCTCTCTCTCTCTCTCTCTCTCTCTCTCTCTCTCTCTCGCTTAAACCAGCCAGTCTGTCTCTCTCCCTCTCTCTCCTTCTCTCTGCGGGTGTCTCTCTATCTGTGTCAATTGTTTTATCTTGAATGTTTGATTGATCAAATTCACCTAAATCTTACACACTATTTCATCCTGTCACCTGCAGACATAAAGCCTTTTGACTTCAAGTTCCAGACAAGAGCAGAAACTTCTTCGGAAAATAGTGCATCAACTCATCCAACAGCTTCTTCAAAAGATACATCTACTCTCTGTGGTGAACCATGGAGAAACCAGATATTCTGAAGATCCTCAATGACGAACTCCTCACAGCCTACAGGAGGATTAATGCTCTTAAGGAGGAGGTGTGGCAGCTGCAAGACCAGCTTCAAGACAGAGAGGAGTTCATAAAGATGGCGGTGGAGAAGGAGAAGGAGAAGGAGAAGGAGAAAGAGAAGGAGAAGGAGATCCAGGCCCTGACGGAGAAGGTGGAGCAGCTGGAAAACCAGCTGAAAGAGAAAGATGTTGTCATAGCGAAGGAGGTGAAGAAACGGCGCGCTCGCCTCAGGGCCTATCTCGACTGCCTTGCTGAGCTAACTGACTGTCAGGCCAAGGTTAAGCTGATGGAAGCAAGGCTGCACCAGGAGCCACCTCAGCCTGATACAGGATGTAGCAGTGAGGTGGAGAAGGAGAAGGAGAAGGAGAAGGAGAAGGAGAAGGAGAAGGAGAAAGAGAAGGAGAAAGAGAAGGAGAAAGAGAAGGAGAAAGAGAAGGAGAAAGAGAAAGAGAAGGAGCAAGAGAAGGAGAAGGAGAAAGAGAAGGAGAAAGAGAAAGAGAAAGAGAAAGAGAAGGAGAAGGAGAAGAAGAAAGAGAAAGAGAAGGAGAAGGAGAAAGAGAAGGAGAAGGAGAAGGAGAAGGAGAAGGAGAAAGAGAAGGAGAAGGAGAAAGAGAAGGAGAAAGAGAAGGACAAGGAGAAGGACAAGGACAAGGAGAAGGAGAAACTTGTGACGATCTACAATGTCGAAATCCTCCGAGCCAACAGGAACATTTTGATTCTTAAGGAGGAGGTGTGGCGGCTGGAAAACCATCTTAAAGACAGAGGTGATATCATAAAGATGGCGGTGGAGAAGGAGAAGGAGGAGGAGGAGGAGAAGGAGACGGAGAAGGAGAAGGAGAAGGAGAAGGAGATTAAGATTGAGACTGAGACCGAGAGGGACATGGAGACGGAGAAGGAGAATGAGATCCAGGCCCTGACGGAGAAGGTGGAGCAGCTGGAAAACCAGCTGAAAGACAAAGATGTTGTCATAACGAAGGAGGTGAAGAAAGGGCATGCTCGCCTCAGGGCCTATGTTGACTGCTTGGCCGAGCTCACTGGCTGTCAGGCCAAGGCTAAAATTCTGGAAGCAAGTCTGCACAAGTGAGCAGGTCAACATGGAGAAGGAGAACGAGAAGGTGCTTGCTTCAGGGCCGAAAGGAGACGGAACTGCAGCAGGAGAAAACTCCAACTATGGGACTGAGCTACAGAAAGGAGGAGGCCGAGATGAGCTGGAGGAGAGAGAAGAGGTGGAGAAGCCCCCGCCCTCACCCTACTCCTCAACAAACCCCTCCCCTGTCCCCCTTTGTACATATTTGAAATGATCTAATGATGTGTTGTAAATATGTTAAACTTTTTGAATAAAAATAACTAGTACAGTAACATCTACCTCTGTCTTTCTGAATATACATACAGGATTCATTGATCAATTAACACAGTGTTGGAGTGAAACAAATCAGTGTGATTCATTTAGTTTGCTACTATTCATACGAACACAGCATCTGAGGGCCCACCCATCACACTGACCACGCCCATCTGACACGCACACACACTCACGCACACACACACATGCACACACACACACACACACACACACACACACACATACACGTACACACACACGCATACACACACGCACGCACACACACACACACACACAAGTCGTTATCATTTATATATTTACTGTATAAATACACATTTATTTCAATTTATTCATGGTTGAGGTCAATATCAGATCAGAAGACATGTTCATGGTATGAAGTCGATTTAAAATGACATGTAGCATGTTAGAGTTATAAATAACTTGTCCATGTGTAAAACAATAGTTTAATTAAAAAAATAAAAAAATCACAATAATTATTTTGGGGGGCTGAAGCACATTTTAGGGGGGCTTCAGCCCCCCTAAAACAGGCCTAACGACGCCCCTGCACACCAGTACACACACCAGTTATCAGACTTCATTCCACATGAGCTGGAATCAACATTAACAACGCTACGTTTAGGAATAGCAATGATAATGTGATATTTTTGCACCTCACTTGAGTGGCTACGTCAAAACAGATGCAAGGTGGTGGCAGTTTTAAAATGATGTACAATATCATGAGGTACAAACACAGTGGCATAGCAGCATGAGGGTTTGGTTACTACCCCGTTGGTACAGTAATGTTATAATGGCCAATGGTGGAACAAATACTCAGATTCTTTTTAAACAACACAGTAATTTAAAAGTACATCTTGATCTAGAAGGGCACTGAGAGAGTTCAGTCCCACGATCCATGTTTTTATTTGGATCTGCACCAAATTGCACAAACTCATAGATATCTGTCCCCTTAACATGTCTGGTTGTTTTTTAATCAAGTTCCATGAATTATTTTGTGAGAAATCCAGGAAAATGTTGAAAAAGACAAAACTCTCACAATGTCACCAAAGATAATCCTAAAGTTCCCTGGAAATCCGTTCAACTATTTTTCTGTAATCTCTCCTACAAACAAACATTAACTGGGCAAAAATGTAATCTCCTTAGCAGCGGTAATTAAATAAAAAATTAAAGTACTCGCATTGCAGAATCGCCCCTTTTATTAGATTGGACTGGATTTAATGATGCATGAATTTCTAAGCACTGTTCTGTTTAATTTGTGATGTCAAATGTATTAGACTTGAAAAATGAAAGACTCACTCTGATTATCAATGTCATGAAATTAAATCTCATTTTCTGTCTTCATTAATACTTTCTAGGAGCTTAATTGTGTTGAGTGAAACAACGTTAACATTTAGAAATTAAATGTTTGTCTGATCGATCAAAATATTTGAGTGACGCACCGACTTCACCTCTCGAGCCGGAAAAGTGTTGTTTGATATTCTCTCCTTTCAGCTTGATGTAATGTGAAGTCTGTTATTGCTCAACAGATGGAAGGATTTAGGCTGAGACACGCTGTCTCTCACTTTCTCACAGACACACACACACTCACACACACACACACACACACACACACACACACACACACTCTCACACATCCAAGCACAGACAAAACACCCATCCACAATTTTGATTTGCCTCATCCTCTGCAATCATTAAAGAGAAATATACATGATTTTGTTATCTAATATTAGGTAATAATTATTTTCCCATCACCTAATACCTAAAAGTAGTCAGTGGGAGCAGCTTTACACTTAATCATTCTATAATAGGGGATGTTGTGTATATGTTGACAACCCTGAGTTTATATATATATATATATTATATATATATATATATATATATATATATATATATATATATATATGTCCTCTCTCTTCATGGTTCTGCTTCTTTTGAAGTGCCTCTGCGGTAGTATATATAGACACACCAGGTGGGGTGAATCTCAAGAGATGGAGGGGAAGGATTTGAACGGAGGGACGTAAAGACGGGGGGATGAAAGTACCATGATGCTCATGAGGACAAGGAAGGATAGAACAGCCAGGTGGTTGGCAGGAGATGATGGAGTATGTGGAGCAGGGGCTGCACAGGCTGGATTGATGTCCCTCACTGAACTAAAGTAACCAGTTCCCATCAAGGTCGAGATCAATGGTGCGTATCGGAGCGGCTTTTCTCCCGTCTGCGTGTCTCTCTGTCCTCCTCTCTCCGGCCGCTGTCAAACTCTCAGCTGGGATGTGTGAGTGTAAAGTCAGTCTACGTGTGACGAGGTGCCACACGAGCAGCGCTTTGCCCGGCCGCCTCCGGGGCAGCTCACACTACAGCCTGAGCGATACAAGGGGCGACTGCAGCGTGTGGAGCTGGTTTCACTTCTTTGCATCATCCAGCCTCATCTGTTTAAGTCAAAGTCTGTCCACTCAGAGCTCTATGGGTTTCCACCTCTGATGTCCCCGCTGCAACTCTCTGTGTCAAGGCAGGTGTGAATGTGTGTGTGTGGACTTTGAAGGCTCTTTAAAATGGAATAAAGATTTGATAATGATGCGTAAAAGCATATCTTCAGCTCTCTGCATCCCATTGAAGTGTTGCTCTCATGCAGTGTCAAGAATAAAAGGCAGGTGGAATACAAAGGTCAAACAGCAAGACCCTCTTCATCCCTTCTTTCCATCAACTCAATTACATGTCCCTTTCACAATAAAGTGTCAACACTCGTTTGAATTAACTTGCAAACCTTTTATACAAAAAATAAAACACTGATGGAGCCCCACCTTGTTAATGTTGGCATGTGGGTGGATTTCAGCAATATAGTATTTTGGGAAATAATGAAATTGCTGTGACTTCTTCAAATGAACAGATTCAACCAACTCAGATGATCAATGTTTTTGTTTTGAATTAACACTGGCTTCAATTTCTAAATAAGGGTGTTTTATATCTTAAGAATTTAGGGTCTAACAAATAAACGAGTGTGTTTCTCTTGGCTTGACAGCTGGAGAACTTGTTGTTGTTGTGTTTTGCTCAGTGTGTTGTTTCAGTGAACAGGTCTGAGGATCCAGGAGAGTTACGGCCAGCAAGAAGAGTGTGTCAACCATTTTGATGAGTGTGTGTGTCACACTATCACCACCGGAGTAGACTGACATCAGGTCTGATAGCCACTGGCATGAGCTAAACAGCATTATTGTGTGTGTGTGTGTGTGTGTGTGTGTGTGTGTGTGTGTGTGTGTGTGTTTGTGTGTTGTTTGGGTGGGGGCAAAAGTATGGTCTCACCTTACCATCACCTGTCACTGACAACAGATGTTCATGCGACAGGATTATTTAGCCTCCAACTAAAATGTGTGTGTTTGCGATTCTCTGAGTGTGTGTGTGTGTGTGTGTGTGTGTGTGTGTGTGAGTGTGTGTGTGTCTGTATGTCTGTCAAAGTAAATTCATCTCCCTCCTACAACACCTGCGTTGTGAAGGTGTCATGTCATCGTCTCCTCATTCTGCCCGATCCTAATTTGACTGGTCTTGTCTTCACCTTACATGAGACCAGAGAAGACGTAAATTGGCGGAAATATCTTTTTCCTTTAGAGGCAATAATGAACGTACACAGTGTGTGCAGAGGAAACGTCTCCCCCCCCCCCACACACACACACACACTCTTCACGTCATGTAGTCCACCACAGTGCTGCTGCATTCAAAGCTGCCGCCTCATCCATCACACCCCAACAATAGAGATGTCGTCCACTCCCCTGACAGCTGCTCAGCCACAACCCCCTTGTCAAGTGTGTGTGTCCTGTGCGACTGTATGTTTGTGTTTACTTGTGTGTAAATAGAAAACAGTTTCTATGTATAAAGGGCTCCAATTAGCACGATACCATCTATATATTCCCTCCATGTTGAAACACAAGACTCCACGTCACCTGTTTGACATCAGCATTGTAGCGTGTTGAATGGCATTCGTTTATAGACACTTAGGCAGATAGATTATTCCTTTGTTGACACTGACATGTCGTCTCCTCCGTGATGTATTAGGGAAACTTTTTAATTAGTGGAGAAATTGGAACCGTGGGCTGCTTAATCATCAGTGCTAACAAGCGAGGAGGCCAATCAAAGACAGAAAAACTGTACGGAGGAGTCTTTGTGTGAAAAGAGGAAGTAGTAAGGCTGGTGAAGAATGATCGATTAGTATTTATTGAGCTTCCTCCTGGAAACACTGGCTCCATGACGTGCGTCCATGTGTGTGTGTCCACCTTGCTCGTATGCCCCCGCATCACGCTGGCAGCACCATCTGCCGCCCATTGAAGTTCTGTCCGGCCCAGCAAGACAAACACACACACAAACACACACACACACTCCCTGTGTCCTGCTTCTTGTTCGGACAGCCAGGTGGCATCCCACCAAATCAAATAAGACACACATGCTGCGACCGATATTACACCAACACACCCCTCAACCTTCTTTCTATATGTGCACATGGGCCGGATTAACACACAGATAGGGTGTGTGTGTGTGTGTCTGTCTATCTATCTGTCTGTCCCTCCGTCTGTTTCTCTCTGTGCCACTTGGCCCCGTTCTCTGCCTTGGACCAAGAACACATACGAGCTCTGCCTCCACTAACAATGTTTGTGTGTGTGTGTGGTGTGTGTTTGTGTGTGTGTGTGTGTGTGTGTGTGTGGTGTGTGTTTCAGACGACAATTTCCAAAAAAGAACTCCTTTCAGGGGTGTCAGATGGCAGCCGTTAGTGTTGGTGTATGGAGGGGGGGGGGGGGGGGGGGGGGGGGGATGGAGGGGGGGGGGGGGGGGATGGAGGAAGGGATAGAGAAGAGAAGAAAAGGAGGAGGGGAAGATTGCTCTGTTCTCTGCTCTTTCGGCTTTTGTTCTGCTTGATAATAACTCTCCACCCCCTGACTCCCAAAAAACAAGGGGACCCCCCTCCACCTCCTCCTCCTCCTCCAGTCTCGAAACACGGTGAACACTGAAACTAACACTTTACATGACTATTTATACCATAATAATCTACATCAAGGTGTAGTATATAGTGGATTGTCTTGCAATGTAGCAGGATGCTTGTCCGCCGAGCTGCAACTATGTCAGTTTTCTCGTAGTCAATTATAAATGTCCTTCCTCGCCCTAAAAAAACCCAACATGCTTTTAATTGGTTCCAAAAAACGAGCAGGGGGAAAACATAGAGCGGCATCACTGCCAACAGCCTGGAGGTCAGCGGAGTTTCTTTGTCCTTATCTGCCAGGAAGATGACAGAAATCTGGGTAGAGGCGGAGAGGACCGCAATGCCACGACGATGCCACCAGCTACAGTCATAACGATCTCTGTTCCGCAATGTCTTCAAATAGGCCGATGATAAATATTGGAAAGGAAACGGTGATGGGGGGAAAAACGGGAGGAAGTTAAAGACAGCGAGCGCTATATCGCAAAAACCCAGTTCTGTTTGCTGTGACCTGGTTGAGTAGAGCGGCATCTGCAACCCACATGAAATCTAAAAATACTCCCGCACCATTGACTGCTACTATGCTGTGGCCTCAGTAGGTAGATGAATCGCTGTGGGTATGGTGTGCTGGAATGCTGGTGTGCTGGTGTGCATTTGATGAAGTGGGAATGGGCTATTGGCTGTCTTGTTTAGCTTCTGCTAATAATCCCATGTATTTATTTCATTTTTTTTCATCCACAAATATGCTGGATGTAGGTTTTGTGTATCTTTTGCTGAGATGCAACAATTGCAGTATAGGTGGTGAACAACACTATGACGCTTTTGAGGAAATAGCTTTTAGCCCCATTTTGCCGCTGACCTGCATTCACCCCTTGTAAGTGTAAGTGCCTCATGTGATTATGCCATTTATCAAATGGCAAGAAAATAAAGGTTTGACATGGCTGATATCATTATCATCTTTTTTAAATGAATTGTTACAAACAGGAAGATGAGTTGGATGCAGCAGCAACAATAACAGAAGTGGCTGCTAATGAGGAGCCACCAGTGTCCCTCAGGTACGTTGATTGTAGCTGAGTTAGTTGTCAGCTTGCTTGTGTATGACAGTGGTCTGTTTATATGTCATTCCAAAGAGGTAATAATGTTAATAAAAGATATAAATAAAATATATATTTGTACCGTAAGGACTGTGGCTTCATCCTCATTGCTACCACCAAAATGCACTCTCAAAACTAAAACTAAAACTAACTTCTGTAACATGCAAAGGTCACTCACATGTTCCAAAACGTAAAGGCAATCCATTTCCAGTCAAATTATGTGATGATAAGAGGCCAAATACCTTTTTTACTTTAAAAACAATCTTTTCCTTCCTCTGGTGAATTCAAAGGCCTTCTTCAAATAGCTGATGTTTACTTAATCTAAAGTCCTTATTAGTCCTGATTAAACAGCAAAGTTTGCACAGGCTTTCTTACAAATACAGATATTTAACCGATGGTACCAACATTTACTTTGAGTTGTGTATTTAATCACATTTTGGACGGAAGTAATAACAGAATTATGTAAACATTAGTTTATTTGCTATTTGTAGTTGCCTGTATCATATCATGCTTGTAAGACTTTTACACTGAACAGGCCAAACGATAAAACTCACACTTGTCTGTATATTTGTATATAAAGGGTGATGCTATGATGCAATAATTTGTTTTACTGTCAATATCAACTCGTAATTATTCACATTAAAAAACTGATGTTTATTTGATTGTTATTAACAGGTGGTCTGGAGCCTTTATTCATTTTCCATTTCAGTTTAAAGCCTCCCAATTGCCCAACCTGGATGATACCAGGGGCTTAATTTCCACACACACACACACACACACACACACACACACACACACACACACACACACACACACACACACACACACACACACACACACACACACACACACACACACACAATCTGTTAAACACCTGCAACCCATATAACACACACACACTGTACAACACATTTAACCCATGTAACACATATCTCTCCACCCACACACACACGCGCACACACACACACACACACACACACACACACACACACACACACACACACACACACACACATACATACACACACACACACACACACACACACTGTACAACACATACATACCATTTAACCCAAACACACACACATACGCACACACAGTACAATAACCACCAACACGCACACAATCTGTTAAAGACATTAAACCCATATAACACACACACACACACACACGCACACGAACACACACACAAAATGTTACACAATTCAACCAATATAACACACACACACATTCACACTCTCTCAAACATACGCACACACACTGTACAACACATATAACACGTGTAATACACACACACAAACACAAACACAAACACAAACACAAACACACACACACACACAAACACACACACAATCCTCCCCTCCCGCACCTGCCCCACCACACAGGTGCGAGCGGGAGCGCGAGGCTCGAGCGGCTCCGCCAATTAGAATCACCGAGCGTGACCACGTGAACAAACCCCGTCGCCTGGATTCCCGTTGAGCGGTGAGCAGCTCGGACAGATCGGCGCTTCAGACACTGAGGGACGGCAGCAGAGCTCAGGTAAGCTGCCGACGTGTCTCCTCTCTCCGTCTCTTTCTCTTCTTTCTGTCCGTGCTGTGTCCGGACAGTGTGCGGGGACGTGCGGGGCTCGGGGGATGAAACGCATCGTGTCCTGCGGGTTGTTCCCTGCTCTCCTCCGGACAGGACGGAGCAGCATCACGGGCTCCGGTGGCTACTGGTGCGCAGTGAAACTCACCCGCTCCTCCTTCCCTCCCTCACCCTCCCCCCCCCCCACCCTTCGCCTCTCTGCTATTGATAGTTGACAGAAGCCTCGTGTAATCCCTCGGCTGGTTTGGCTCACCGGCCGTTTGCGACACAGGAATGTTGATTGAACTTTATTCTGCTTGGAGATTTGTCTGAATTGGTGACGCCCGCGCGGATTGATGGTGTGATGAGGGAGTGGAGGGGAGGGGAGGGGAGGTGCAGGGGCGTGGGGGTCTTCTTCTTTTTGGTGCTGCATGCAGCCTGCAGCCGAGCACAGGCAAGAAGCTTTTATTGCTGAATTATTTATAAGGCTGTCTGCTTCTCTTGGATGGAGAAGTCACGGTGAGGATGTAGGTTAGACCGGGCTCCCTCTAACCCTCATTAAGGAAATTAAATGTAGCCTGTGGCATCTTATTTAACTGCATGTTTGATGGTGTTAAAACTATTAAAATAAGAAATATGGAGATTGAAAACAGCGGTTGAATGTAAAGTAGAAGAAAACTGAGGTACTTGTAATCCACTCTGGAGGGAAATACTTATATATTTACAAGTGGGGCTGTAGATTCAGATACAATCAACTAATAAATGATGATATGTTTTTATATATTACAATACTTGCAATGCAGTATTTACAAATAACAAATCACTGTTGGTAATAGACCACAATAATTAAAACCAGTTACTGGCCACCACCATTGAATGTAAATAAAGATGGACAACCCGTCTCAACTTCCTCCCACTATCCAGAATTGAGGCCAAATCATCCCAGTTATCAGCGCTGCCATGTGTTGCATTTGTAGCGATAGAGATTTCGCAGTAGCAAGATCTCGCTGATGACGCGTGCTCGACCAATCATGAGTCAGCTCTCAATCATGATGTTTAACTTATCAGAAACATAAACATCTGTTTGATAAGAACTAGCTAAAATGATAGAAACCTTCTTTGAGAAAATGTGTAGGCCTACGTTGACCTTTGAGGTTTTGGAGCTATACTGCAGCCAGCCACCAGGTGGTGACCGAGACATTTTGGCTTCACTTTTCACCATTACACAAAATAAATCCAAAGCGACACAGTACCGTCTCTATAACGTTGTCCTGTGTGTGTGCATGAGCTGCTGGCGCATGTCTCTTAGTGTATACAACTATACACTAACAACTATATAAGAGGATACATTTTACAACTACATATGTGGCAGTTCAATAGTGTCAGGTCCTAATGGAACTATAAAACTTTTGTAAACATTTGTGAAAATGGGCAATACAAATAAAATTGGATAGTTTGATGCAGATGAATGTAAAAAATTTAATTTGAAAAAATAGGATTATTTCCCCTTATTACAGCCCCACTCCTCCAGAATGAACCGACCCTATCTGCGCATGCACTCGCTCTCTCCCTCTCTTTCTCCCCTCTCTCAACCTCCCCCTATCTCTCTCTCTCTCTCTCTCTCTCTCTCTCTCTATCTCACTATTTCTCTCACTACCCCCTCTCCCTCTCATTTTCTCTCACTCTCTATGACTGACTCTCTCTCTCTAACTATCTCTGTCTCTCTCTCTCTATCGCTCTCTCTCACACTCTCTCTCTATCTCCACCACTTCCCTCTCTCTAGCTCTCTCTCTCTCTCTCCACCCCATCCCTCTCTCTCTAGCGCTCTCTCTCACTCTTTCTCTCTCTCTCTCTGACTCTCTCTTTAGCTCCCGCTCTCTCTCTCTCACTCGCTCTCTCTCTCATGTCCCGTGCAGACCAGTAGGCGGCTCCTCGCGCGCTCTCTGCTCTGAACCGTCTCGCGCTCCTCGCGCTCCGCTGTCCCGGTTGTCAAGGCACCTACAGTCTGTGACTGCAGCTCGCGCGGCGGTGACAGCTCCCACACCGGATCCTGTCGGATTTTCTGTTCCGTCGTGTGGATGGATTTGTTTTCACTGGCGGACATTTAACCACCCAACACTGTAAGTCTGTTCACGTTTCATTTAAACCGAGTGTTTGTTTGTTCCTTGTATTTCCCCGCAGAGAGACAACACGCGGAGGCAGAAGTTCAACGTGTTAGTTCCCTCTTTCCTCGCGTCTTTGCTTTCGCTTTTAAATAAAGTAAAATAGGGAACTTTAACACGTGAGCAAACGGCCACTTTCCTCCCGGTTTACCGAGCGTCTTGTTTACGGAGTGTGTGTCGGTGTTAAACTGAAATAACCCGAGAGGAGCGACACGAGGAGACCGGACTCATCTTTATCTCATCTTTCATAGCAGGTGTCTGGTAACCCACTTCCGCATTGGGGCTGTGAGATACCATCAACCCACTGAGCTCTGTTGTTTAAGCCTAGATACCCCCCTCACAATCTCACACATTCAAAGCCGCGTTAAATGATCACTTACAAGCGACGGTATTTTTTATTGATCAGGCATTTCCCCCGTGCCCCCCCCCTCACCAGCCTGTGTTTTAAAGCAGTTTCCATCCTCGCTCCCTCTGTATGCAGCGCGCGTGCCTTTTGTTTCTGCGCCGTGCGTGTGATCCGTGTGAATGACACGCGGCTCCTCTCTCTCTCTCTCTCTCTCTCTCTCTCTCTCTTCCTGCTGAACCGGCTCGTTGACATACCTCAACACGAGCCACGTTCGAAACCCAATAAACACCCAATTCCGGCCGAGAGGTCACACCGGTCACTATGAGGCCCTCGGTGTACAAAGGTCCCTTCACGGCCGCCTGCTCGGTGTCATGTGCGATCTTGATGCTGAAGCGGCAGCATGGTGGGTTTTCTGTTTTCTGTTATGACTGACGGGCTAATTGAAGTGTGTCCCCCTGTATGGGGGCCCTATGCCTGGTGGTCGTCCCCCCCCCACCCCCCCCAAGAGCCTGTTGCCTTTGGGTTATTCCTGTCCGCTCCACCCTGTTTATGTGTTTCAAAGTGCCTAACACTCGAGCCACACCTGCCCCAGTTGGTTAAAATGTAGGGTGCCTTTGTGTCAGTGCCCTGCCCTTATGGACCTCACCCTTCATGGGTAGAATTGACTTAGCACCGACTTCTTTAAGTTGCGGCTTGTTGAAGCCACACAATGCTCCTCTTGTGCTGCTGAGCTGGACATGTGAATACATCCTTGGTTGTGAAGCATATTGCTTATTTATTTGAGCGTCTTCTCGTAGTGGATTGTGATGGAAAAATATCTTATGAGCAAGTGTGTGTGTGTGTGTTTGTGTGTTAATCTGAAGTCTACATTTGAGTGTGTATGCTTCAGGCCCCTATGAGCACTTACCCAGACTCTTTCTCTTAAGCGCTGACTTGGCAATGAACTCTATCGATATCAACAAAATAGGAGGATGAGAAGGAGGGAGAGCGAGTGAGATGCCGTTGCACGATCGCAAAACTAATTCTGTCCTTGTCCTTTTTCTGTATTTCCGTTTTTCTTCTCTAGGCATTGTCGTCTCATAGGATTTATTATTGTTTATTTCTCTCCTCATTTCTCCCTATTCATGTGTGGACGGGGGTCTTAACTGTTTTTCTGGTTTCTTTTGTCTTATTGATTTGTATCCTCACCTATGTGCGTGCCTTCATTTGTATGACAGTTTTTATCCCTTGACATTGTGCATTATTTGGTTATCTATCTGGGAATCTGATGCTAATTTGACATTGTGAGAAACTAGACCTATCCGACCAGAAATACAGGATCGTTTCCATTTAAAGTAGGGCGCTTTACTGCCCTATATATAGTTTTTTTTTGCTCCCCCTAATAGCAAACAGGAGATTTAAGCACCTACAGTCAGTTTCAATTGCTTCAGCGGATTGGAAATTACACTAATGGAACTTCTTTGGGCCCAGGTACCCAGATTAAAGACATACGAGGTACAGGGAGCATGCAGGAGAAAGACGAACATGCTCTAACACAAACTCAGTGTAATAACAACATAGAATCACTGCCACAATCGTAAACATCACAGATTTATGTTAAATTGTTGAGATCTTCTTGACACTTAGCCAAATGACGTTTCTTTGTTTATTTCCAGTTCAGCTTTGTTTATTTAGCCTGTAATCTGTAAAGTAAACGACACAGTGCTGTCCTTGCTTTAAACTGTTTAAAATCTTGCGACGCACAGTGGCAGTCGTGGGATGTCTCCCTCTCCAGCCACTGCCTCTGCAGCATATGTGTATTCTGGTGCCCGGTGCCTATCAGCGAAACAGGAGTCTGCCCACCACTTCTCATATTCTCGCACACAGCAGCACATTTGGAGTCTCATCTGGCAAGGAAAAGTAGCCTTAATCCAATTGGCTGGATGGTTTAGTAAAAGCTGTCATAATTGGCTGATATGGCAGCCGGCTGCCAAGGTCCCAGTAAGCACAACAGGGAGTTGAGGAGAGTCCCAGTGGTGCTGTGGTGCAGGAGAGACTGAACAAAGGGCAGAGAGCAGGAGAGTGCACCACTGTTTTGATTATTCCTCCACTTGGCAATATTTAAGGAGCCATCTGCAGTCTGCTGACTCAGATCCTTCAGATGACCATATCTCATTTTCAACTGTGCTGTTTGTCACACACAGCCGCGCGCAGACACACACACACACGCATGTAAGTGCGCATGCAGACACACAACCACAGACACACACACACACGCACACAGACGCACACAGACACAAACATGCAAACACACTCACCCCCTTCATTCCAAACGCAGTAAACGAGAATGGCTTTATCATACAAACATGTTTGAGGAAACATCTTCCAAACTGGCTACGGAACAAAGACATCGAAACAGGAATACTGCTGTTTGTGTTTGTGTGTCTGTGTGTGTGTGTGTGCGTGCATCACAAGAGGAAGAGTGAGCAGATTCTGAGCCGTTCCTGTTTCCTATCACCTCAGTGTGGAATCCAGGGAAGAGACAGAGACAAGAGATGAGAGAGAAAGGGGGGGAGAGAAAAGGGGGGAGACAGACAGTGACACAGACCGAGGCAGTGAGTGTGAGAGATGGCCATGTAAGGTTTCCTGCACCACAGCTTGCACCACTCTAGTCCACACAAACACTGAACCTGAGCTGAACTCCGCAGGGTTTCGTCCCTGCAGAGTTGCTGTTAACTTGAACTTTGACTTGGAGTGGCGGCGTTAAACAAAGGCAGCCTTCATCATAAGATGCATGAGGGAACTTACTGAAATAATAGGGAGCTCCGGAAGAATGGCTTGCATTCTCAAGTCAAAAACACAATAGCGCTGTAATTTCTCAATGTACTGTGTATGATGAGTTAATTTCGCCAAGCTCGTGGATATTTCAACAATAAGATTTAAATCCTTTAAATGTCACTTATGCAGGTAGCCTCAAAAGTTATTTTGTAACTTTGTCAAGACATATACTTACTTAAGCTGCAGCAGTTTTATTAGGAGGGTTGATGCATTTAGAATTGATCAGTAATGAAATCTATACAGAAGAATCTATATCTTTGTAGCACCTGAGTGAAAATGTTATTTTTGCACACAGATATAACAAAGTATTTGTGTCACATTTGGTTTAAAATGAAGGGTCAATCATAGAATGAATGTAGAGGCAGAGTTTACACAAAGTTGTTTGATCTATGATATGTTGTTTTTCATAGAGTTTATTGAATTAGTCAGGCCAATGCAGAGAAATTGACATGCTGCAGGGTTTTTATCATCTTTGCTCTACACAGACATTTGAAAATCATATATTGACACTTTTTATTACAAGGGAAATGCTCCAGATGGCATCGTAAACCCTTTTAATGTGGGTTCACACACGATCCAGAAAAACAATCATCTTAATTTTGCTTAACACTAAAAATCAGGAAGCCGTAAACGATCCGATGGATGTCACACAAAGTCCTGCACGATCCTATACACATACCAAACCTAATGTGGAAAATCTGAGCCACATTTATCTTGACTACCTGACAACGCAAAATATCATAGGGTGAAGGACATAATATTTATAGAGACAAGCGTGCAGAAGTCCACTGTCTGTATCCTTAATTTCATTGGCCGATATGATGATGATAAATTTACCAGGAACGATAGAGTGACGAGCATGAAGGTGAGAAGAGTGAAGAATGTGCCTTTTCTGTGCATTGGCGGGTTTCAATTTGTAGTCAGCAGTACCACTGCAGCTATTTCTTCACTAATTATGATTCATAATAATAGGCTGATAAAACTACATGTTTAATATTTAAGCACAAGGCGAGACAGTGAACATACAGCAGAATAAGACCGGAATATTATAGACCGAGGTGGTGCTAACAGACAGGGAAGAAGACTGGGATTAAGAAGTGGCACAGTGGCACAGACAGATCCAAAGATTCAACAAAACTAATTATTCATATCCAGATTTGTTGACTTTCAGTTTTTATCCTTGCAGACACCACGTACTGCACTTATTCACACACATTTGATTTCTAAGGAGAAATGTGTTTTTTATTGATTCAAAGAAGGACAGAACGAATGAAGGTTGTAAAGGATTCAGTTATATAATGTGTGACAGTAAAGCTATTTCTCTTTCACTGTTAAACCATGTCATCCTCATTCAAAAAGGGCTTTTTGCTTTCTTTTCCCTTAAAGATCTTAAACAAGATGAAGCTGTTGACAGCAGCAGAGTAGTTCTAAGACTAAGTATCACTGCACCTTCAAAGTCCATACATTATCAGCACCATGATCAGAATGTGGATTTATCTGGCTTCAGAAATATTATACCATGCACTAACACACATTCATGTGGAGGCACAGAAGGAGTGAATATATTCAGTTTGACAGATATGAGAGGCCCATCTGCTCTATCACTCAACTATGACTCACGGAGTGTCACCTCTCTTCCTCGTACAGACACACACAGGTCTATAAATCAGATCTATAGAATAAACGATTAACATAATCAAATCATGTTTTTAGAACTAACATATATAACATAAATGATTTAGCAGATCATACAAATCTAAGGCTGCTTGTTCATCACAATGTAAAACAGGTTGTTTAAGAGCTTCATCTGTCATTGTTAGGTTTCTCCATTCATCTCTTTTATTAATAAATCAGGCCGAGCAGATGAAGTCCAGTTGGGTTCGCTCTTCGTTAATAAATATGAAAGACAATTCCAGCTCTAGTTGTAGGTTTGAATTGTCTATTTATGGTTGATGTCGGTGACTTGAAAATCATAATCCGGCTCAATCCGCCTGTGCAAAATATTGATGGATTGATGGCAGGCAGAAAGGCAAAGCTGAGGATTATAAAAGGAGAGAAAAAAAAAGGCCAGTCAGGGGTGACCCTGCTGCTGAATGTTTAGGGTTCAATCCACATAGGCTCAAAGGTCTTGAGAAACAGATCCCTGCTTCCAATCTTGCTTGGCCGGAACATTGACTGTCTTTCTTCTCTGTCATCCCATTTCCTCTCTCTTCACTATGTCTCTAAAAAAAGAAAGCTGAAAAAAAAATTGCCAGTCAGAATTTCTTTTTTCTCTGACACATAACCTATATAGGCTGCTATCTGGCAGCGTGTGATATAGAGAAATGCTGAAACAAATCGTACCTGGTTTCTCACTCAACCTGACCTGAATAAAAAATACCAGAAAACAGCAACAGCAGCAGCAACATTAGCATCTTTCAACCTTGCAGTTTAAACCATGTGAAATACCATCTACAGTTAATCTATAAAATGCATTTGTTCTGCTTTGATAAGAATCTATCAAATAAAGCCCGGGGATCCATTTTGAGTCCTGCACCACAGTTTTGACAACTCAGACAATACATGTTAATAATTAAAAAGCAGCATTGCATCTCAGGAGAAATAAGATACAAATATACTGCACTTCAAAGCTATTAAAGAAACTATTTCCCATGATGCTTTTGCTTGGTCTGTGCACATGTGTGCCTGCAAGCAATATTTTCTCTCCTACTACGATGACCCACTGACCGGTGTTAGCAGATTAATTGCTGCTTTAATGTTAAGCTGTGGCATATCACCCCGTAATTGGTAATGGAGATTATCAGGGAGATGTTTTGTGAGCGTGTGTGTGTGTATGTGGTGCGTGTGTGTGTTCTATGATTTCTTTATCTGATTAGGACGTTCATCTAGTAAAGTAGGATTTATGGGATTGTGGTCTCAGCCCTCTGCACACAACGCACCTCAGGATCACTGTTAAAACAGAAAGACTATCTCTTGAGCGCTCCATGTCATTGAAATAATCATATTGTATAATACGGTGGATTTACAGTTACATATACCTCACTTCTTTTTCAAGGCTTAAAGCTATGAGATGAAATAACAAAATACTAAACAGTTTATTGTTGTTATATATGGAATTAAGTCTTTATTGTAGACTCGTAAGATCGGTGTGAGTATTTGTGCAACTTCCTGGACAGAAACAGAGATACCACTGTAATGAATACACACATATACTGTACTTGTGTCATATCTCAAAGCTACCGAGGCGTATCCACCCATGCTTGTTGTTCTTGCTGGGAGGATGGGGATAAAAAGCAGAGTGTGCAACAGAGCAGCACGCTCTACTGTGACACACACACACACAGACACAAACACACAACGTAAGAGAAACGCGGCACTTGCAGGGAAGCTTCACCACATTTCTCCTTCTTCTGGAGCCACATCATCGTCTCACTCCAGCACACACATCAGTGTCAGCCTGACTTGCGTATGCGGAGCCACCACTCAGGCAGCTGCCTATGTCTGTGCGTGTCTGTTTGTGTGCTTATAGTTGCGAAAGGTAAAGGAAGGATTGTAGAGCAACAGATGTGTATGCAAAATTGACTTTGCATGTGTGCATCTGCATATTTGTTCTTGATAAGCCATCTCACTGCCTGTTTGGTCTAAACGGTCTTGGTTGCTAGCTTATATCACGCGGCTTGTACATGTGATAATATTGATAAACAGAGCTCTGTATGTTTGCAGTAATTTAAGAGCAATGCAATGTATTTACTGCTCCCTATTTGTTCTGTGAGCTAAATCCATGCCACTGTGGATTCTACCTTATATTGGAATACAGAAATGTTGTACTGTTCCAACACACTGGCTTTTCATCCCCATCTCATTAGAGGGACAACCCAGCAGCTCCCAAACAGCTCTCTCAAAACACTCTCTTGCCAGCACAAAAAAACCCTCATAAAAACACAGAAAAGCCGCCATGCTGACTATGGCTAGGACATGCAGATTGTGCCTCTGAAACGGACTTGGCTGAAACATGTAAGTGATGTGTAGCTTAGATAAGTGAGAACTCATGACTAAGAAATGAGGGCGTTTTCACACCTGAAAGTTCAAACTGTGGTCCGAACCAAGGTTCATGTTTTTATAACGTTGTTAACATCCAGTTAGTTTTGTTTTCACATTGAAAGTTTGAGAGCATATTAAAGACTTTTGTCTGACATACGTCCTGGCTGCATCTACCTATACTAGACACTGATTGGTTTTGGGACGGTTGTGTGTCTGATGTTGGAGTGCATTGAAAAAAGTAGTGTTTCTGTTGGAATGGAGAAAATTGCCAAAGTTTTAACTATATGGTATTACTTCTGGCAATATTTGAACGTCTTCGTCATTCAAATATCATATTGTCAGGGAGATTAGCAATAAGTTTGAAAGTCCAAACTTTCAAAATAAAGTGTTTTCACACTACACTGAACCGAACCATGGTTTATTTTGATCCAGACCGAGATCACCTCTTATGGTTGGACTAGATTTTTGTCCTTTGGTCTAGAGTCTATACCGTTGTCTTAACAAGGCAGGTTTGAAAGCACCTTTTAAACTGATGAGCACCATAGCAAACAAGCGTGAGTTTCTACAGCACCATCAGCCACAGGAACCTCTTACAGTAGTTATTCTTCTCAGCTTTCAGGCTGAGTGAGTGTGGGCCTGACGTTGTGGTTATCAAGTGGGCACCTTCCTTCGAAAATGGCTCATTGAGTAAGAGATACGACACCTCAAGAAGGCTGAAGAGTCTTTCCCAGCACGGCCGCTTACACCCCTCTCAGTTTCCAGTCCCATACACTCAGCCCACCTGCACTGATGTCTTGTCAAAATCTTGTGGTGTGAGCTCTTCTGGCAGGAAGCACTGACAGATTTCAGTTCAGCCTGTGGAACAAGCAACCAGGCTCTG
Source organism: Pleuronectes platessa (assembly GCF_947347685.1). Taxonomy (NCBI): domain Eukaryota; kingdom Metazoa; phylum Chordata; class Actinopteri; order Pleuronectiformes; family Pleuronectidae; genus Pleuronectes; species Pleuronectes platessa. The sequence continues at coordinate 14,886,180 of NC_070644.1, read as the reverse complement.
TTAAGAGGACTCAGCTCATGAGTGATTAAAAAATTAGGTCTGATAAAGCACAGGGGGGGGGGGGGGGGACTTTATATTATTATTATCAATAAGATTATATCTTAAAAGAGCAGTCAGTGTGTAGCTGCTAAACAGACATAATACGATTTGGTGCTGCATGCTATACAAGCTTGTGTTGGGAACGTGATTGTGACTTACACCCCTAGATCAGTGTCATAAGTCAGTTGTCTGAACCTAAATATTGAGGCTCTCCTCTCCACATGGTTTCATCTGAATCGTTGTATTCTGTGAGCAGAGTGATTGTGATACGATGTCATGGTATAGTGTGAGGTACCATATAGGTTTGAAACACGTAACATGGTCTGTTTGATCCACATGTGGATTGTCTACAGCGACAGTAGCTGCTGGCGAGTCTGTTTACAATGATGTTTTGCTCAGATCGGTTTTTAACTCCAGAGAAGTTTGCTGTATTTTATATTTCGTTAGAGATGTTTGCTCTCCGTGGTGCTGAACTTCAGAAGTGAGTAATGATTGTCTGCTTGGCAAACAAGATTTTTTTGTTATTAAAGCCAGGCAGTTATTAATATGTGTATATGTGTATGTTATTGGCTTTTTTTCTTTTGTGTGTCTGCCTCTCCCTGCTGCACACACACAGTTTTTCTCCACACCGTGTAGAGTTTAGTACACACGTCTTTCTCAGGGCAACTTTGATGTGACATGGTAACTGCCGAGTTGAATCTTACCTATGGCCACAACCTCCACCTTATCTGAAATATCATGTGTATTGAATGATTATTTTGGTTGGTTTTGGTGTTAACTGTAGTTGTAAGCATTTGTGAGTTCTTGTCCCTGTTTCTTGTGTGGCAATGATGATTATTTATAGCTACTAAATACAGGTGAGAAACAAGCTGGAATAAGTACCTCATCAACAATGTGGTTACGCTTAAGGTTGAATAAAGCATTAAATGTTTTCAATTCAAATTTACAGTATGTAACTTGAGGTTTGTTGTGGGGCTTCTGTGAACCAGCCACCCCACAGTGCCTGCAACTGTTTTTCTAAATCTCTTATAGACTCAGAGATTTTGTTATTAAAGTGTCTCCATTAAGGATCTTATTGGAAAATGTGATGTATATACATTTTTTACTTTTTGCTGTGTGGGACAGAAGACTTCAGATGTGTCCTCTGCATCCCACTATTGTTGTCTTTAATGTCATTGAGTTCCTAATTTAAATGGATTTAGTGGAGCGTCTACAGAACAAAAACTCAGCACAAACTTACCATTAAATATTAAAGCCTTAACTTTCAAATGATGTTTTGTGTTGAGGAGATGGTGAAATTCCAACCTGGTTTACGATAAATAAGGAAGAGGTGGGGGCAGCGAGGCAGGTCGATGCTAATTGGTAATCCATGCCAGGTTTTATTGTCTCTTTGTGATAAGTAGCTGAATGGTGACCAGAGGGTGCAGCCCACAAAGAGAGAAGCAGCGCATGACTTTCAGGATTGACAGGGGCCAGAAGCAAAAATACCAAGTGTGGAAATGGGTAGTCTGAGCTACTTCCCTTCCCCGGCAGAGCTGTGTGCCCATCAGGTGGGGGGGTGGGGGGGATCATCTCCTCTGAGACCTGTCTGTTACAGGATGCCAAAGAGCAAGGCGTGTTACTGCAGAGTGTAATGGACCGACCCAAACAACTAGCTAAGTTGAGGGGCGAGTTATTTTCTAAATTAAATTAAATGTGCATGAAGAAGAGATCAGCACAGACACAGGAGGGGTTTTTTCACCGGCTCTTTCCCAGATCAAGATTTTAGCCCCCAGTTTAGACCAAATTCTTTCTTAGTCTGGCATATTGGGATGATGAACAGATGACGGAAACAAGCAGGACAAAGTTTTGTATTCCATAGATTTCAATAGGTTTTAATTCCTCAAATACTTAAGAACCTTGGCTTGTGAAGAGTATTACTACCTGCAGCTTGTACTGTGGTGTGTGCTTTATGATGATGTCAGCACTTCACTGGTCTTCACTGGCACACTACTGGTACACTGCCAGATCTACTGTCGCCTTTGAGTGCAACTTATAGTCATGATTTCATGTTGGCCACTGTATTAGCTGAATTATGTCGAGTGCAGTTATGCAGCAGCCAACAGTTTGAAATGCATTTACTGCTTTGTGTTGTTGTGTGTATTTTGTGTTTGTGTTTAGGTAAACCACACACAGGTGCAAACAGAATAACTGTTGCTACAAATATGATAAATAGGACGTCCATGTTCCCTTTCCTCATGAGGTTTAGCTACAGTCCCTCCTGTGTAATATAAACCTAATTTCAAACCATTTAGTCACTTCAGCACTTCTGAATAACATTTACCTCTAGTCAGACTTTATCTGGGGATTATGTCTCTGCTGTTTTCTTATCTGCATCTCATGCAAAGTTCTTTCAGGTAAATGCTCACACACAGGTCTGTATGACGGAGTGTAGGATGGGGCTCAGTCAGGTGTGTTGCAAGGTTTTTTTAGAGAGCAAAGCTTCACTAAAGAGAAAGGCTTTTGAATCTGCTAGCCTCCTTCTCAGTTGTAAAATGGCTTTATTGTTTTAATGCTTATGGACTTTAAACCTTTTATTGTTAGTGGATTCAGAACAATTCACACCATTGTTTTCTGTCAGAAACATACAACACCTGGTAGATACACATGGGTGAATTAAAATGATCATGGACACACTAACGATACATTTAATTGCAAGAAAAGAGACACACAGACTTACCACTTTCTGTATATTTTGTGTTTATGTTAAAAAAAATAGCTGTATTTTATATTTTGGATATTCTCATCCATATAATGTCATGACCTCAGCTCACACACAATCTAATAATTTTCAGTTTTCCGCTTACCTTCACACAAACACACAGAAGGCTCACAGAAGCCTCACTATATAATGCTTTCTCTCAGTGAGCCTGAGTGGCTGTTTGCTGTCAAAGATCTGCTGCAGAAACACTGTAGTGCAGTGTTTCTGCAGTTAAAGGCCCCCAGATGACAAGGATAATACTGTGTTTTATGTTTCAATTGGATACACTAAATTTAGTGTTTGGGCCCTGCGTTAAAAATACTGCAGTGTACCACTGCAACCATTAAATACGGGAGAGAACCAAGTAAATACTGTGAGATATTTATCTTCATCTCTTCCACACGGATGTAAATGTTCCAACAACCGGTGCCGCCCCTGTCACCATCACATGTACGCTCCAGTACGCAGAGTGGTGTAGGGTGATTTACTGTAGATGTAAAAACATGGAGCCCCGTCGGACTGCAGCAGAGCTTTACATATGCCACAGTCAGCTCAGGCTATTTCTGTTGCCCCTAGTCAGCCAGCCAAGAAACAGCCCTGCCCATTTTGGACCAGCCCTGCAGGTTAATCCATTTAGACCTTGTGTCCTTAATCATTTTAAGCCCTGGAATAATTTTTCAGTAAATTTAGCTCTCACACACGTTAAAGCATGCTGGTATGTTGTGGTCACGTATATGAATTCATACTGGGGAGTGTGTAATCTATGGATAATTATATTTCTGCAGTTTGGTCAGGAGGACTTTGTAATGATGTGTTTCATGCATTAAAAAACATAAGTACAAAGGTAAAACTAATTTATTTCATTTTTAATGGTAATGAAATATTAATGACTCCACCTGACCCCTATCCATAAAACAATTAAGGTTTTCTGCATGATCAGCCATATTTTCCTACAATAAATATGTCACAATAATCTGTCACCTATTCTGCCTGGTGTATTTCAATGTATGAGCTCACCTAAAACCAGAAAGAAACGTAAATCTTACAGCATATTTATTCTGCAATAAATTGACTTTCTCTAGAAGGTTATTTGCATGACCCCTAGTTTCATATTATTCTTTTATTTTTGCCAAAATAATGTCATGCTCACTATTCCGATCCAAGAGAAAATACACAGCTGGGAAATTCCCCATTGCATTGGCGCTCCAGTATTAATTTGTCTTTCAGATGTATGGCTGTGGCTAACGCACATGCAGCTAGTGCAGAACATACAGTAGCTTGATTATTAGTCAGCATAATAGTTAGTATGCTTACAGCATTCTTCATCAATAAAGATTTTAATTACTGCTCAGAACTGCTGACCCGCACAAATCGTATGGTTTATGGGTTTAGTCTTATAGCTGCAGCGTTGGCCGGGGCAACAGTGAAATCCCAGAAACACACTAGACCATGAAACATGTGGTTTATGGGATTACATTTTGTAGATTAAAAACCTCCAAGAGGGAAACTTAGAAAGAGCTCCTGCATTGCTTTTCTTACAATTGTTTCCTGGAACACAGAGTAGTTATCATTCTATCATATGACAGACAGGTACAATCGGAGATATGATAGATTTGATGGAATAGGAAAGCGACAAAGGTTTTGAGAGAAATCAAAAAAGTGCTAAATGATCAGACAAAAGGTGAACGGTGATAATACTTACAAATGGAGAATCAATAAAAAAGGGAATAAGTCCAAAGAAAAGAGTAAACAAAGAGCATGTGACCAAAAATATGATCCAAATGATCTGTGTAGTATTAGTTACCTCTGCTAAGGAGGTTATGTTTTCACCCCTGTCTATTAGTTTTTTAAGCAAGATCACACAAAAAACGACTGGAACGATTTCCTTGAAACTTAGTGGAAGGATGTGGTTTGTGTCAGGAAAGAACCAATTCACTTTTGGCGCGGATCCAGCAATTTCCTTTTCACTTTCTTCACCATTAGATAAAAAAACTTCTACTGTTTTTCCCAAAGAACAAATCTTGATTTAAAAAAAAAAAAAAATAGGCACATTTAGGGAACTGACATATGAGTGTGTTCAATTTGGTGCAGCCTGATTGAATTTAAGGGGATGGTTGGGCCTCAGCAGAGGGATGTGTTCGACTGAGGGGCGTTCTAATTCAACATGTGTCAAATTGATGGGTGATTAGATGGTGTTTAGCTGATAGACTGACTGGTAATGTTTTACGCACTGAGTTGTATTCACCTTGGGAATGACATATTTCAGAAGAGTGTATTTACAGTGACAGAGTCAAGGCTGAATGCAAGAGAGGACCTCAGTGAGCGAGAGAGAGAGAGAGAGAGAGAGAGAGAGGGAAGTGTGTGCAACGAAGCAGAGGCTTTGTTTATTACAAGAGGAAGGAAAGAAGGGGGGTGTAAACAAAGGAAAGGGGGAGATGAAGATATTCGGGAGGGTGGGGTGGAAAGAACGGACCATTAGAAGGATTGATGGATGGATGAACAGACACATGGCGTAGACATGAGATGCCTCCCAGCATTCACAGCCTGAGGTGAGAGAGACTGACTCCTGCTTCACACAGATTCCACAGACTGAATCAATGTGATACCTCTCTCCCTCTCTCTCTCGTCTCCCTCTACTCACTTACTCCATCTCTCTCTCGCTCTCTGGGAATTCTCTGACCCAGTTAGCTCCTCCACCAGGCAGCAACAGAGTTATTTTTACATATTAACAAGAGACAATACTTTGTCCTCTGCCCGTCCTCCCCTCCTCCGTATCCATCCCCTCTTCCTCCATCTTAGCTGCTCACGTCCTTTTACCTTCTCGCTATCCTGCGCTTCTTCTCCTGGTTTCTGTGCAGGCTTTGATCGTTGGTGCTCCAGTAGATGTGAAGATTCATCAGCTCCCTCCTCCGCTTGGTTCAGGATACAGGCTGACAGTAATTTGAGGAAAATCGGAGGGAAAATGGAAAAAAAGCAAATCATTAAAACGTACTTTGACAGACAGTGAATAACTATTATTTTAAGATCCCAGTTATTATTATATCATTCATTTGGAACTTGATTTTATTTGGCGTTGCTGTAGCTGGTGCAGCAGCTCAGTCGTGATGGAAGAGCTGCGTTTTCCAACTTTACAGAAATGCATTGCTTAAAATCGTCCATTCAGATGGGATGTTTGAGGTTCCTATAGAGCTGTATTAGATTTATGCATGTTATTGATTTTTGAAACAAATAACCAAGAAAAGGCATCTGGAAATTGTATCTAATTCATTGATCGGCTTCGGATGCTCAGAAATTAAGGTTTTTGTGAATGTGGGAATTTTTCTGGGCAGTATATCCATCCATCTATACCACTTAACCTTATAGAGGTGCCGGGGGAGCTGGGGCCAAACCCAGCTGACATTGGGCGATGGGCAGGATACAACCTGGACACGTCGCCATTAATCCAACCCCAATATGCATGTCTTTGGACTTCGGGGGAAACCGGAGAAACCCCATGCAAACACGTTCAGATCACACTCCACACAGAAAGGAAGGATTCAAACCGGGAACCTTCTTACTGTGAGGTGAATAATATGTATGTAAATAAATAATAAATAATATAAATACAATGGCTGAGAATAATTTTAGAGCAGTTTATAGTTGGATTTTCCCAAAAACTCATTCTCAGGGAAAGCAATCAAAGGTTAATCAGCGCTAAATATGAAACTACCAGAATAAAGAACAGTAGTAGAATCTTATATTACATTTTTATTACTTAAATAAATGGAACGAACATATTTTTTCCACAACTTGTAAACCTCCCCTCTCCCACACTCTCCTATACTCTCCTCTGCTCTGCTCCCCTTTCCTTTCCTCTCCTCCCCTCTTCTCTCCTTTGCTCTCCTCTCCTCTGCCCTGCCCTCCTTTCCCCCCTCTCCTCCCCAGAGAGTAAAGGGACAGAGAGTGGTTGCAGGTGTAGACAGGTCATCGATTCTCTTCCTAATGATGATGGATGGCAGGGCTGCAGAGAGCGAGAACAGGGAGAAAAGTGGAGCGATGCAGGGAGATAAAGAAATAGCAGAGTAAGAGGGGACTGTGTTTATATTTGTCCGCTGGCGGGCAGATGGTGAGAGTTTTAGTGAGATGTTGATCCTCAAGTGTTTCTATCATTCTTGTCATCTACGTCAGAGCAAACACACACACACACACACACACACACACACACACACACACACACACACACACACACACACACACACACACACACACACACAATACCGATTCCATTTCAGTCTATCCTGGACTTTTCTACCCTGTAATAGAAGTAGGAGAAGACAAAGCAGACAATATCCTAGGATGCACAGGTGCAGAATAAATACAGGTAAGAAAGAACAGAAGAGAGTAATATAAAATAAAAACTATGCTAGAACAATTCAACACAATGACACACAAACATACAGCAGTGCACATAGTCAACGCAGTCAGTGCATCACCCTGGGATGTGAGAGTAAATACAAGATATTGTTTGCAGTAAGGCTACAGCTATAATTACTTAATTATCACTCTAGAGCTTGAAATATAAAAAGAGAAAGCTCATTAAAGATTCCTAGTGTCTAAGGTGAAGTTTTTTTTAAATTGCTCATTTAAAACCTTAAATGAATAATATATAGATGAAACACAAAGAGAAGTACTAAATCCTACACCTTAGAGCATTAAGTAAGATTACACTAACTGAGAAATGATCTCAGTTTCTTTTGCATTCAGTTGTAAAATGTTCGTTTTTTCTCCACAGATGATGGAGCACAGTTCATTCTCTTCATAATATAGAGTTCAGGATATTTTTCTTTAGCCATTGTTTCAGTTCTAAATGACACGTGGGGGGGATCACAAGCAATTTCAACACGACTCACCTCTCCGCCGTCTCACACATTCCCCAGTCGGATGTCCAGTAAGGGTGTGAATGAAAGCTTGCCAGATAGGAAGTGTTAAGACCCCATCTGGTGGGGTTACCACTCACACACACACACACACACACACACACACACACACACACTCACACATATACACACACTGACACTGAAGTCTCACCCTTCCCGAAATACTGACAAGGAGGCAGGCAGGTTGCTATGGCAACGCCCGAGAGAGGGGAAGTGATTGGGCAAGACTTGAATTTGTTAAGAGCTACTGTATGAAGCCTAGGGCAAGACTTAGTCAGTCAGTCAGTTCAAACCCTCAGTCCTAATCTCTGCACCAGAATCATTTGCCTGGATACTCAGTTGTTAGATGGCTATTTGTCCAATAATCAATTATATTTTAAACTCTAGATTATACACTAAACTTGAATGGAGAACCCCTACAATTTTACCACCTTCAAGCCTTTTCCTTAGAGTGATTTGTACTGATGCAATGGGACCCGTCAGGTGTCGTTAAAATGTGATCAATAGAAATAGTGCAGTCCTGCTTCAGTCTGCTGTCAGCCAGAAACAAGTTATTCCTTTAATATCATATATCGTGAAATGCACCAAAATAGGAGGACACTTTTAAATATCTTTGAACGGTGTATTTTTATGTTTGAAAGGTGTTTATCCGAGTTTTACCTCCTACGCTCACGCACTAGTGTCAAAGGCACTGCACCATCCACAGGGTCCTATGTATACATGTGTGTTTGCGTGTTCTGCTGCAGAAAGGGTCAGTGTTGAAACTGGCTCATTTGTAAGTGCAAGGGACCAACGCCTAATCCTACATGTGTGCCCACAAACCAGCAGCAGCTGAAAGAGCTGTATGGATAACATAGACTGGGCCTTTAGTGGTGTTTGAAACAGAGCTGTCTTTGTAGATACCAGTGCACAACCAACCACTGGGTCTTGCTTGTGTTTGTTTGTGTGTGTGTGTGTGTGTGTGTGTGTCTGTGTGTCTGTGTGTTTGTACTACGCAGACTTTGTGCATGAATCCACATGAGATTTGGTAGAACAGAACAGTGTGTACGTGTTTTGCGATCACCGGTGATTAGACCCCCGGCTCAGCGCTCCACCCAAACGCTTGGCTTTAATAAAGTGTAACAGAATTAGGAAGTCTTGTCTGTCCTTGTGCCGAATGGAAATTATATAAAAAAAACAAAAGGTCACTGCACCACAATAAAGTGCTTAGTAGAGACGCCATCGTTTTTACTTTAGTTTTTTTGCTGAACAAAGGGGAGAGTAGCATTTTGATCGATAGTGGAAAGACACAATGCTGAAAAAGCATTACACTGTCTTCCTCCGCCATAGAAATCTATTAATCTTTAATTGGACTTGTGGCTTCAATAGAAGTTGGGGATTTTACTTCAAACCCAGCATTAAATGTGCGTGTGTCTTTAACAGAAATCCTCTGTAATATTCCTTGAGTCAAACCCTGATCACCTTAAGCCTATACTCAGTTTTTCTAGTAGAAAAGATAAGTGATTTATACACCAACTCAAACTGTATGATTAAATTTAACTTGTCACTCTATAATTTATTTTACAAGGAAAGGCTATTTGACTTCTCGGAACACTTGCTTCTGGGAATAAAGAGATGCTATGAGCAGTAAATTACTCTGCAATGGCTGCATCTTTATAAGCTTAAATTGCTTTTCTAGTTGAGTGGAAGGAGTGGAAGGAGGGAGAGCGCAGGACCCAGAGGAATGAGGAACAACGGGCTGAACCTGGGAATGTCCTGGCACCTTTAAAGCTGGGCTCAGTCTGACTGCATCACGCACCAGAGGAGAATATTTGCAGTTATGCTTCTCCCTGATCTCAAACATGCACCTCCTCATGTCCCCTCTCTGAGTTGATCTCATGAGGAAGAAGGTGCAAACAAAAGAAACAAGATGGAGACTAGTGTGACAACTTGCTGTGATATAACAAAAGAAAAATAAAGATTGGATGAGACAACGAGAGGTAGAGACACAGTCAAAAGGCTAGTTTGTAATGCTGTACACTCACAGTAGATTGTTTTGTGGTTGCCATTTGAAAAGCTTGTCTTGTCTCTCTCTTGTTGTTTACAGATTGTTTCATACCAATTTCAAATCCTATGCATCGGCATAAGCTCCTGTAGTCTGAGCTCAGCTTTGCTCTGCCACCACGTCCTGTCTCACTTCCTTCCCATGTTCCTTCTTGCAAACACAAGCTCTTTCTCTTCTTTACTCCACATTAGACTCGCACCAGCACTTCACTGCTGCACCCTGTTGTGACTCGAGAAGGAATGCAAACATGGATTGAAATAAACAAACCAGAGCTCTTTGCATTCATACCTTCCCTTTATCCTTCCGTCTCTCTTTCATTCACACACTCATGTCACCTCAACTAGCAGCCACCACCACCACCACCACCCACCCACACTCACTCCATCCAGCTGCACCCCTTGTTTTCTTGTCCACCCTCTAGTTGTTTCCTGATTGGAATTCCAAAGCCAAGGCTAAGTGGAGACATGTCAGCCAGCCTGTCTCGTATAAAGGTGGAAATATAGAAGCAGAAAAGCAATTCCAGGGCTTCCCCCACTGTGTGTGTGTGTGTGTGTGTGTTTGTGTGTGTGTGTGCTAGTGTAGAAAAGTCTGTATTTTTAGGTTAAGAGAGGGCTTTTCTCCACCGAGCCAAGTGGTTTTCTATGTACTGCAATCGTTCTGCCAAGCATTTATGGTTCCACAATATCAGAGACTTTAAGAGTCACAGTGGCCAGAAAATCCATGCACACACACACACACACACACACACACACACACACACACACACACACACACACACACACACACACACACACACACACATATATAGACACACACACACACACAAATTGTGCTTTATATATTTCTGAACGCGTACATGCATGTATGCTAGAGCATCACTGGAATGAAAAAGAATCATAACGGACATTATCTAGATTAAGACTGCGTGTAATCATTTTAAAATTGAGAATGAGGCTAGGGATCAAGTAGTAATTACTATGAGAGTTTATGAATATTGCAAAGAGATTGTCATTTTTATTTTATTTCACAAATGGAACCGAGGAGCAAATGTAGAATTAAATCAAATGGTCTGTCATATTATTATGAGAGCAGGCTGGTGTTTCACAATGGAATCAACTAATGTGTTTCCAATGACATGTCAGTCTCTCTTCGTTAGAGACAAGACAAATTCAAATGCGCGCACTTTAGTTTCAACTTATTTTCCTGTTAAACAACAACAGATCACCATGAAGCACATTTTCTCATCTTGATTGGTCCGAACGTTTTCACTTGTTTTGCTATATTTTACTTAAATGTGTTTCATATGGTGTAACTAGCTCATGCACATAGTGATGTTGCAGCACTGGGATATTGTAGTAAAGTGTTGTTCCTGTTTAAATCAAATATATGTGTAATATGATCACACTTCAACCACTGAGTTATCATTGTCTGGTTTATGTGAACATCCCCACAGATCACTCTGTGAGGGCTCAGCCTGGTGAAGCAGCCTCCTTCACTGCAGACAAAAGCACCTGCACTCACAGGAACATAAAAACTCAGAAACTGGGAGGTAGTAAAATACATCCCATGTTTTCAAAAGGGCTCCGCTGTCGTGAATGGCACCGGGAGGGAATGTTCCTATTAATGAGTTAGGAAATGAACAGCTTAATGGTGGGCTGACTCACAGAGCTGCAGAGTGCTTGGCTTTATTCAGGGAGACGGAGAGAGTTCCGCTCTGTTTTCACGATGAAGCAAAGGGAGAGCGACCGGACAGAGCAGCCGATGTGTTTTAAACGTGTGTGTGGCCATTGGTGTGTCTTTGCAGATTTCCAGGTTGTTCATATGTTCACATCATCTTCTCTAATTGAGGAATAACTATCTCTGCTGCTGTCAATCTGCCTCTAAGAAGCTCAGTTTCCTTCAGGTCGCTCAGTCTGTGTTCAGGCTCCGTTGCACCGCTGCTCCTCTGTTTGACAGTTTGCTTCTTATCCCTCACCATCAGTAGCGGTTTACAAATGAGATGTGAAGGATTAGCAAACAAAATAATAATGCTGTCGGGTTTATTTGTCTGTTTCTCATGAGCACTGAGTACACGTGTGTCTGTCACTGGAGACCATTGTTTTGTCACCAAAAGTCATGGTTTGATGCAGAGAAGAAATACAAAATGAGAGACTGTTTTCTCCATCTTTATTCTGATTTACACTTGTTAGAGGTGTGAAGTATGATTTACAAGTCAAATCTACCTGAGACACCTTACTTCTGCCTGTCAAAACCTGTGAGAAATTATTTGATTAAGAGAAAATCTTGAGTAATATTCACTTAATGGCTTTTTATAGCAGGTACTGCACTGTGGCGTGTGTGTTAAAGCGTAACTAGGAACCAGTTTGTCTTGAAGGACCATTACATTACGTCTGTTACACCAACCACCACCCTCCCAAGTTATGCACAATTATCTAAGGTGCGGCCTCCTCTCCATACAAAACACAGCAAACACGGCACATTTGTTCTGTTTTGATTTACTTGGCTGGGTGACTGTTTGCCATGTTTGTGGGAGGGTGCACCGCCGTCAGATTGCCGTATCTGGTTTGTCAGGTTAACTACTGTCACACTTCTCCACACAGTGAGGGAGGTAATAACATATATCTCAGAGAGCTGTAACATATATCTCAGAGAGCTTCACTCGGTTTTTCTGCCATCGTTTAACTCATAAGCACTGAGCTGAGCAGATACATTCATATCTCAGAGTGGCCCTGCAAACACTATTGTTTTTATTGAATAACAATAATACAAATTTGCTAAATTATTTGATGATCGTAGCTGGTTGTTCAGTTAACGGTGCCTCAAGGTGTTGTAGTGAATAGAAAGAAGAGGTCACAGTGGCCTATAACAAAAAATCCCAATCCAGTGCTAAGAATGTAAAATGCAAAACAGTGGGTTTCAAAGCTGCCAGACAATAGCTCTTTAGTTTCAATTTGCCCCCCAACTGTGCCCCCAGCTTAATTTCTTGTTTTACACATGATGTGATATCGCAATCTGGAAATTAATTGACCTGAAATCAGGGGATGGAAAGTGAAAACCGTTGCTACTGCACAGAAATCTGTGTTTTCTCCACCAACTCAAAGTCTGAGTGCAAGAACAACACGGAGAACGAACCAGAGCAAACATGCTAAACTCACTTAATCCAGCTAAAACCCTGCAAAGGCAAAGGGTATGGGTATGAGTTCTGTTGTGAAATAGCAGCAGTCTAATGAGCATGAGAGTGAAGGAGGTTTTATCTGAGATCAGAAGTTGTTGAGGTCTACATCTGTTTGTACAAGGTAGTTTGAAGGTGAAAAGTTGAAGGTCAAATCAAAATGATTGATCAATGTTTATTTCCTGGGTCAGCACTGTATTATAAAAGCTTTAGAAATAAGGTTATGTGCGGGAAATATCAGCAGTCAAGGTAATTGCTAACTTCGGAAATATTCAGTGTTAAATTGAGAGGCATAAAAAAATAACAAAATGATTTTGTATTTTCTCTCTGCACGCTGCATGTAAGGTGAATGAAGATGTGCAGGGACAGAGCCACAGTGGTTGTCTTCAGGTTATTTCCTTTTCTTTCCCAGTGAGGTTCTGTCTCGTGTGGAAGTGAATCAGTCATTCTTTATTGAGAAATGATTACTGTTATCACACGGAGATTAAAGATGCACTCGACAGGGTGCGTAATGGAGTTTTTTTTTCCTTTTGTATTTTCTGCAGCTCTCTGTCTTTCGCCTGTTTTCTTACAGACATCAGTGGATTGTGTGCTTGTACACCCTTGTCTGACTTAGTGTGGCTGCATGATGGTTACATTACTATTTAAGTAAACACACATATCTTTAATTGGAGCCTGTCTTGACTTAGGTCACCCTGAACATGATCCTTAAGTGCCGTCACTCTGATGTTCGCCTGACCTTTGACCTTGTGTGTTCTCAGGTACTGAGGCTTGTCCCGCTCTGACACAGTGACTCCAGACAGACTGGCTGAGAGACGCTGAAAAAAAGAAGTGGGCCGATAAAGAGATAGGAGGACAGAGGGAGGTGAGTGAAATGAATAACGGATTCCATTCTTATCTCTCTATCTATATATCTTTGTACACTATATCTGGCGCTGGGTCTCGCTCCGTCTGTGGCGAGTTGCTGCCGGGCTTGCTGGCTCATTGTTTACAGTGCTGCCCGGTCAGCCAGAAAACAAGAGCAGCGCTGTATTGGGAAAAAGGTTGGTGCACACTCACCCCTGCTGAGCCCGATACTGAGAGTTTGTGTGTGCAGGCTCTTGTGTATGCGCTCTTTGAGAGTGAAGGATGGGAGAGGAGGACATTGTCGAGAGCAGTATCTACTTACTGAGCAGTAAGATTGCCATCACAGATTTGCCGTTTTTTCCCAAATGGAAACAACATACTTTCAAATTCCACATGTTGGCACAAGCCTGGTATAGGGGGCCACATGTAAAACTAGAATAGCATTCAGTAGATTTCCTCCGCCAAGGCAGAAGAGTCACCTTGAATACAATTAAACGTACATTATGTTTCTTCCACCGCTAAGGATCTCTCAATCAAAACGACAACAAAATACCTAGTTTGATGACGTCTTGAAGCAGCGTGGGGTCATGGGAGATGTTGTTAGCTGATGGAAATCTGCCCGAAACAACTCACTCTGGGAAAATGGCCAAAATGTCACAAAAAAAACAAAACAATCTCACAATGGATGTGCACCAAATGTTAATGAGTTCTTTCTTGGCCATTGCCCCGTCCCATGTTGGAAATTCATTCAGTAGTTTTTGTGTAATCCTGCGGAAAAATCAACAAACAAACAAACAAACAGAAATCGAGAGAAAAATCAACAGGCTGGGACAGAGGTAATAACAGATGGCCCTCGCTCACATGTTTGTGCAAATTTGAATCTTCTATCTCTCTCTGTTTGCACATCTCATGCTACTACTCCAACTCTTACAGCCTGTTACATCTGCTCACCTATTCTCTAAGTATCTGAATAAACACAAGCCCCACGTTCATCTTGTGCGCTGGTCTCGAGTATTACCTCTGCACGCTGAGGATGCTTTCAGGTTAAACACATCTTCGGTTCACAGTTGGTTAGGGCCTGTGGTCCTGGTGGTAGCAGTCCGCTCACTGGGATGATAAGCTGCCTACTTATGTATGTAAAGTAGCTTTTATGCAATTCACCCAGTGGCCTTCCCCACTATCATCTCAGTGGGAGCATTTTGGGGTCTGAGTGTGTGTTTATGTGTGTGTTTATGTGTAGAAAATTGATTGCTGCAGAGGTTTGAGTGAATGAGACTGAACGGGGCAGAAAAGCTGCTGTGGCTGTGGTGGTCGGTTTGCTGGTGTTAAGACAGTTTAGTTTGAATTAGTGCTGCTGAAAGGATTAGTAGATTAACCACAGGAAATCCATACCAGCAATAATACATAGTTTCAATCTCGTATATAGATCACTGAGATCATTTACTAAATAATTAACCCCACGTGAGCTGGTTCCAACCTATAAAGTGTACAGATCTGCTGCTCTCCAGTTTTTCATATTGTGGAAAATGTAATATATTTCTAAAATCAAGCAAATATGTAAATATGTGAATACTGAAACTGACTAGTGCACACACACACACACACACACACACACACACACACACACACACACACACACACACACACACACACACATGCTCACACAGTGAAGATGATCCATGTCCATCCTATCCCCGGGGACCTTCCTACTTCATCCGCTGCCTTCTCCACAGTTTTCTCTGCTCATTTCTTCATCTCACTCGGCCTCCGCTGACTCTAAATGTATTTATTTTGTTGTGTCTCACTTTTGTGTTTCCTTCCCATGTGTCATACCTTCTCTCTCTCCTGCCCCGTAGCCGCAGTGTCCTTGAGAAGGCAGTGACTTTGTCGGTGAGCGCAGCCGAGCGCATCACTCTCTGTCTCCGTCGCTCGCACACTGTCTCCCTGACACTCACTCAACCCTCCCCAAATACACACACACACACACACACACACACACACACACACACACACACACACACACACACACACACACACACACACACACACACACACACACACACACACAGTACGTCCATGGCTAACGAGACTGTTCCTTTAGTCCCCATAAATAATTCATTGGCAGTAACATTGGCCGTGCATTATGCAAATATTGACAAATCTATTGCAGAGAAAAATTGAAACAGTCGTTTCCTGTGTTGAGCACAACTTTTTCCCACTTGCTGTTTTCAGAAATATATAATAAATCATCCACAAACTGCTGATACAGGTAATATATATTATATTTAAGCAAGGGCACAGTATAGAGCCAATCAGATGGTTTATAGGATATACAAAGAAAGTGTTTTAGTTATACATCCACCAAGGATGTTATGTTTACATCTGTGTTTGTGCAGATCCCGATCAAATTGTGAGAAAAGATGTGTTTTTTACATTTACCAGGCCATAGTTCATGGATCTTAATACAAAAAAAAAGAGGAAAGTTTAGGGAAACTGATATTTATGAGTGTGTGCAATTTGCTGCAGATCCAAATATAAATGTGGTTTCATAAGAGGGCCGTTCTTCTGTTTGATTGAAGTGTTTGACAAAACATGATTTTAATATGTAAGTACAGTTACTCTTACTCTGGGCTTGTTACCAAGTTTGGACAAATTGCCTTCAGGTGATACTGTCTTCAGGCTGCCAGCATGGAAACATGATCGCCCTGTGCCCTCCTCCTCATTAACGGTGCCCTCAACTAATCTTGGATCATGACAGCCCATTGTCGCAGTTTTCCGTAGCTTTTGAAATATAGATGGCGTCTGATTGTCTGCTTGTAAGAGGAGATGTTATAGTCTCTCGATTGCTGTTTGTTCTCGCTGGTTTCTGTTTCCCATCAGAGTTCATGGAGTGCGTATTGGGTCCCTTGTTTTTTTCCTGCCACCTGACGTCACCTTACCTTTTCTGGTGGGGATCAAGTGTCCTGCGGTTTGCGAGTTAGAAGTGTTTGTGTCCCGCAGCCGTGTTTGTGTACTTGCATCTTAAATAAACATTTTATACGACAGATTGAAATTATACCATGCATTTATATGCTATTATTTTGTAATCTGCATAATTTAAATTCCTGAAGTGCTGTTTAATCTTCAAACATCAAAATCCATATATCTAAATTAACATACTTCATAACAGTATCTCAACGCCGCCATCTTTCTCTCTCTCTGTGTGTGTGTTTCTCTCTCTCTCTATGTGTGTGTCTCTCTCACTCGTCCTCGTGTTTGTCCCTCATTCGGCTGAGAATGCTTCCGTAGCCATGGCGACCGATCCCAAGGGGAAAAGTTGAGGCTGAATCTCTTTTATCTCTGTTCGCTTTCTTTTCCCTCCATTGTCTCCTGCCTGGTTTCAGTCTCGTGCTTTGCTCACGTGCAAACACAAACACATCAAAATGAGGCCGGGAGGTTGAGATGATGCCGTTTTGGTTCCTTTGTTTTCCAGTACTGATTAAAAGAAGTGACCTAATTAGAGAGAGGCACTCGGGACACAGCGGAGGAAGAAATTCTCTCTCTCTCTCTCTCTCTCTCTCGCTCTCTCTCTCTCTCTCTCTCTCTCTCTCTCTCTCTCTTTCCTGTTTTCTACCGTTTTGCTTTTTGCTCGTCTTCCTGCTTGTTAGTGACTAACAGTGCGACAGTGGAACCTTTGGCCATTGCAGTAAACACTTTCACCAAAAGGCTGATGGTGACGAAGAGAGAATTAAAAAGAGGATGATGTGAGGACACAGAATACAGAAGAAGTTGTTGTTTAAAAAAATCCTTTTAATGTTAAAAACTGCACCTCACTGAGTCAGACCTTCAGAGGGGCTTCAATTGTCTAACTTTACTTTTAGTGTGTATTTGGTATTTAGGTACAACATTATCGGTTTCAGCAAATAAACACACAACAAAATATATTTCAGAAAAAACGGTAAATACGTCTGCAGCGAAGGAGGAATACAGGTGATGTTGTCACAGGGCAACAAAATCCACATAGAGAAGAGATGGATTTTCTCCTAAAGCATGGCCGTGATTGTTCCATACCCTTAACTAAAGGTTTATTTTTCTACCATCAACTCTCCACGGTGTAGTTTGAGGTTTCATATTGCAACCAGCTGAGTAACACAGACTTACCCTCCCTTTCCAAGCGTGTAGAAGAACCCACAGTGGCCCTCAGGTAACATAAAACGTGAAAGCCCCTCTCTAGTGCCGGTGTGTTTAGTTCATTCTGGGCGACCACTGAATCATGGCGGTGCAACATAGTGGTCCCCTGAGGAAGAGGATCTGCTGCTAATACAGATATGAAGAGCTGAATGATAAGATAACACAAATACAGTTATTCTTATTTTCATGTGATTATACATTGATAAAATCATAATTATGAATATCGATTTTCTGCTCACAGAAAAATCCTTCACACCAGACCTGTAATAAAGTGGTAATTTTCTCCCTAATCATCCCAAATTCAGCAAAATCCATATTTTAACCCGAACCAAAACCTTTGTCTAAACCTAACCAATACTTTTGACATGGACTAACATAATCGTTACTTAATTTGTTTCTGGGCAGATATTCTTCCTCTGATAAGCAATACATTTTCCATCCTGGTCGATACTGAATAAATGTTCATGTTCCTTTTGATAAGTTTCTTTGCATTTCTCTCATAACTCCAGCTTCCTATCTGAAAAAGACGTGCAGTATAGCAAAGCTCAGGTAAAAAAATAAGAGGGACTTTTCCTTTTTCGCTTAATCTGTGTTTTTAATGGAGGTAGCCGGGGGGAGACACAGTCTGGAAGACAAACTGGAAATGGGGAATTCAATTTTGTGAACTCATAATAATTTAATTGTTAATTATTAATGTGTGAAGTGTGAAAAGGACAACTGTAATGAAAGACCTAAGTCTATCAGGCTCTTCTTGTATTCCTTCACTACATCTCTTCATCCCTTCATCTGCTTCCTTTATCCCCCTAACACCCTTCTTCTTTCATCCCTGTGCCTCCCCCTCCTTCCTTCCTCCATTTCCCTTTCCTCCCTTTCCCCCTTCATCCTTTTTGGTCCCTAACCGCTCCCCATTGTCTTTAGCTTTTTCGTCCACTGGTTTATATTCCTCATTGTTTCACCATCCTCTCTCCCTCTTATTGACCGTGCATATCTTACATTGAGACTCCATTGTTCTTCTAATCTATTTTATCCTCCACCCCCACACAAACATAAAATATTACACTTGTGTCTTCCTCTTCCCCAAATACTGTAAATCATCTCAGGCTTTGATACGATACCTGCATAAATATTTAAAAAACGGGAAATCAAACGACACCACGGCAAAACCTAAAACATCAGGAAAAGTAATCGCCTATTAGATGACAGAACATGGACATTATTTGCCGTGATGAAATATAATTTTTCGAAAACTAGAAGATGTGCGCACCTCTGCAATGGAGGGCTATTGAATCATTAGCGGTCGGTCTACTTCAGTGCACTAGGCTCTCAGCTTTGTGAGAGAAATAATGCTGTGCTCTGCTCTTGTGGACAAGCAGCGGACAGTCGACAAGAGCACTTTTATTAGCATCCATACACCTCAACTGGTTGTCACCATTAAAGCAAATGGCACACCCATTATGCCTGCAGAAAGTAGAGGTTGAGGCAGAGAGCTGCACACTCACACACACACACACACACACACAGACACACACACACACACACACACATACACAGACACACACACTCATAGGAATTATGGCTCTCATTAAAACACTGTACAGATACTGGTGAAATGGGGTGTCGTAGCATTTTTCACAACAGGATAATGGAATAGTCTTTTAGTGTGAATGGACCGTGCAGCACTAACTGTAAACCTTTCCTGTCTCCCTCTTTGTGCTCATTTCTACTTGTTCTCTTTCTTATACCCTTCAAATCTGCCAACTGCTTTTCCTCCTTCTCTCTCCCCCGATACACGACCGTCCACCCCGCCTTTCCTCTCCTCTCTCTCCTCCTGTTCCTTCCTTTCTCCCTTTCGGCCCGATCTGTCATCTCCCCCGAGTCACAGAGACAGGGGGGAGAGGAAGTGCGCAATGAAACGGCCACGTCGAGCACTCTGCCCAAATTGACCGGGAATGAATGGAGTCACTGATCGGCTCCTGCTGAAGCACTGTCGATGGAGGCGTGTAGGGGGGTGGGGGAGAAAAGGCAGGTTTACAGTTTGTGAATACCACAGACAGGTTTCACGCAAACCACGTCTATCTGTGCATCAAAGTGCACAACAGACAACTCTGTTTGTGTTAACTTAGGAATGCATCTGGAACGGTTATCTGTGAGCTATTGCAAACAAAAGTTGAGGACGGAAAAATCACCTTTCTTGCAATGAATTCAGTCTTTTAAGTTGAAGAGGTGAATGTAATCTGTATTCTGGAGATTTCCCTCTGCTGTCTGAATAGAGAACCAGGAAGCAGAGAGGAAGGCAACAGCTAGAGAGAGTGAAAACTAGAAAAACGGGAAGATGCAGAATGACAGGACACACTCTCCCATGTCGCTGGTTACTGAAGCTCCCAACGTAAGATTATATAACATTCTGCGAAACCAATTTCTTAAAAACACTTGATCCTACGGTGTAATTTGGGTTTTGTAATGTATTTTGGTAATCTGCTAATCTGGAACCACCCACCGTACTGCTGGTTTTATTAATGAAAATTGACAGAGAGGGACATATCACTGGAATACCAACTCGTACTACGCCTGTGTGCCTTTTGGTGTGTGGTAGAGTAGAAGCGCATTAGGGAATTAGTGCACATCTGGACGGGCCTGGCTGTCCTCATGACCTCACAACTCGCAACATGCTTCATAATTTGGAAGGTTTCAATGTAATTCTAATGACAACAAACTGTGGCCTCAATTTATGAGAGACCTGTTAAGAGCTCATGTTTATTTTTATTTTTTTGGCTTTGACTTTTAAATTATCCGAAGTGATAAAAATCACCTTTCAAATAACTGACCAAGCAGATATCACTGCCCAATAACAGGTTGCTGTATGATTTATCAATTGGCAATAAAGGTCGACCACAAAGGCTGAAAGGAAATTTAAACGGTTTGGTCTACGGAGGATTTCCTTCTCTTCCTGCTGTTGTCCTGCAGCAGAGCTGCAGTTGGACATTATGAGAGTTTTATTGCCCATTGTTTTTTTTAGCTGTGCCCAGCTGAGTACTGTCAGCTGTTCAGTTGAGTTGAACCACAATACTTATGCTTAAAAGTTAATATCGGATGTCTTGTCAATTGCCGTCTCCCGTTGGAGCCTTTGTTGCTTGGTGGTAAAAGAATGCATTTGTCTGTTGCATTTGGAGGAGTCTTCGAAATGGGACAGCCTAGTCGATCCCTAAGTGCTAACTCTCTGAAAGAGGCGGCTCCTGAATTGGGACATAGCTCTCGTCTCTTCTTTTCTCTTTGTGTTTACTTACATATCAGATCCAGTCACTTACCCCACATTGAAAACTACTGATATATTGGACCATATAGATATTTAACCTTTAATATAGTTGTTAGTGGTTTAAGAAGCACAATAACTGAATTTCATACTCATAGAATATGACCATGCATGCTGTGTGGTGGTATTTTTGTGAATATATATCTATACTATTTACTAGTAACATTACAGATAGAAGAACCTGCTCAGACACTCACACACACACACATACACACACACACACACACACACACACGTAAAAGAGGTGGGGCAGTCACAGCCGAGTATGTTTGCAAACTTGAGCTTAGCAGTGAAGAGCCTTTAAGCAGGATTAAGACTCTAAGTGTCAATGGAACCGTCAAATAGGCCAAAGACCACAAGGATATCACTTACACTGCAACAATCAACATCAGTGGGGGCTGCTGAGCATTCCTGCGTGCGTGCGTAGTAATTTGTAATATAGAGGCAGAGGAAACCAGCAGGATGTGCACACACTATATGCGCATTCACAAGTCCTCCGCAGACTGTGGAGCCTCGACAGAGCCCGGGCTGGACCATCTGTTCCTGTGGAAATCAGCACAGCAGGAGGCTAGCAATACACACACACACACACACACACACACACACACACACACACACACACACACACACACACACACACACACACACACACACACACACACACACACACACACACACAGTAAGAGCATGCTGGCATAGTGACGCAAACTGTGTGTACAGAAGTCAAGTTTTCAGTTGAAATAAAGTAACCCGTGGAGATGACAGGTGTAACTGAAAAGACCAATGCTAGATAGATAGGTAGATAGATATATAGATAGATGTGCACTCTCAGTCATTGAACACATGCATTTATCCTTGTTAGCCTGTGACCCACGTCCCTCCAGTCTGACCCACCGTCAGCAGAAAATGCATACACATACAGCTTTCTCCATTTTAATAATCGACCGGGGGGAGTTACACTCCCATGTCAATGTTCTCTATTTCCCTCCAAGAGACAACATCAGCATTTTCTCTGCTTTTCTGCCATCTCATCAATACTCTCTACCTTGACCTCCCTCTGGCTACTACTGGGCCCGATAAAGACAGATGGACAGCGTGGTAGCTTAAAACATACGCAGGGCAACAAAGCCTCTTTAAGTGAATACACACTGATAATGCCTACAATAGGGTTATATTTAATTACAGGGGGACAGATAAACCTTTAAACCTTTCAAAAGATTAGAGAGACCAAATTGAGGATAGTATCTGTAGGAAGCTCATCAGTTATACACGTCAATGACCTTGTTCAATAAGACTTGATCTAAACTTGTTCTGCTGTTAATATAGATTGAAATTCCAAATTCAATCAATAAACCAAAGGCATTATAATTCATCTTCATTTTTGTTACCTAGGGAGCTGCATTTGTCCTTTGCATCAGTCACTTTGTGTTGTAGTGGACTGACCCACTTCTTGTAGGAGAAGGCTTTGTTTTCTGTAATGCAACAATATAGAATCATGCGTTCACAACATGGAAAATGGAAAGGCAAAAAAATGACATGCCTGTCAAGACTGAAAAAATGAAATTACTAAATACGAATAAAAAATGAGAAAATAGTAAAGAGTTTCTGTGATAGATTCTGTACAATCTGTGCAGTAGCATGTGACCCGAAACTAACACAATGTCGACATCCCTCCCGACGACAGTCAATCTGTAATGAGAAATGTATCATATTTAATTTCCCTCAAATTTATCGGAGGAACCCAGAAAAGGAAGTTCGTTTATTTTTCTAATCTAAGAGAATAGAGGATGTCTCTTTTTTTAGTGGGTAGGAGAGGGATGTGATCATTTCCATTGGTCAATATTACTCTGGCCGCGAGGATGATAAAAGCTAAAATACCCTTTCCAGAATGAAGAAAAGTGAGACATTATGATGAGTCTCTTGTTAAACAGATTATATGGGCACTCAGGTAATGGAGATGAGGTCAAACGTTGCTGCTACATCCTTAAAGGTTATTAAGCGTTTACAGTTAAAACTGGAGAATTTAATGTCTTACTTGTTAGATGATGCTGTTAAATTAGGTTTGGTCATTGATAGGAATCATGAGTGCAATGTAAGAATGAGCTGCACTTGAATTAGATAGTTGTATGAATGTTCAGCGTTATCATCATCACAACCATCTGACATCAGACATCTCACCAAAGAGTAGCCCTAACAGCAGTCTATAATTTAGCATGGCCTTTCAAGGATGTTCTATTATTGTAATTGTCCTTGACAGGTAAAATCTTCCTCGCCTCTGCATTAGAGGGATATAAACTATAAGTATCACAGAATCGACTTCATCCTTCACAAGCAGCAGTTGCAATGTTATATTTTTTGTAACTGAGGTAATTATACACATTACAGTATCAAGGATGCATTTATACACCCAGAAAACAATAGCATCATCACCTTCACGGCAGTGAATGGAAAATATGATCCCTGTAGCTAGGAGACCCTTGTTATTGTAACAGAAGTGGATCTGTGGTGTTTCATTCATCGCAGCAGAAGGGCAATAGATAGAGGATTAACAACACAAGCACCAAGCTATGTTTTGAACAAGAAAATGGCAAATAGCATTTGCTAGTATAAAGTTTTATTTATTAATTCGTGTGGACTTTTTCAAAAGAATCTGTAAATAAAATAAAATCCTTAAGGGACTTCTGTCGGCAAAAGAACCAATAAACAATCACAATAAAGATGAGAAAACAAAATTGAAGGTGAAAGACAAAGTGTGATTCCAGAAAGACTGAGAATTGGAGACTGGGCAAGGAGTTAATAACAGCAGGAAAACATAAGAGAGCTGAGAGAGCTAAGATAGATTGGAACAGACCAGGTGCACAAGTTAAGATCAGGGGGGAAATCAGCGGGAGAGTCAGAAGGAGAAGTAATTGCTTTCGTGCGTGTGTGTTCGGTAGAGTCGGTGTGTGTCGACTGTGATGCTGAGAAGAAACGTGTTCACTTATTCATGAAACAGATCTGTCCATCCATCCATTTATCCATTATCTATACCGCCTCTCCTCTCAGGGTCATGGGGGGGGCGCGGCGGCTGGAGCCAATCTTAGCTGACATTGGGCGTGTGGAGGGCTACACCCTGGACAGGCCGCCAGTCTATCACAGGGCTGACATATGGTGGCAAACAACCACCCACACCTATACAGGCAATTTGGAGTCACCAATCAACCTAACCTGGACTGTGGGAGGAGGCTAGAGAAAAATCATCACAAGGAAAGGCCACGGCCGACCCAGATCCGTCCATCTATATTTTAATTCATTCCTCAGAATATATAGTCGGGTCCAAAAGATCTCTTTCCTGTTGAGTTGTGGTCCACAGTTAAAATTGTTTCTCTCTGTTGCTGAAAATATCAATTAAATAACACACTCATGGATAAATGTTTCAAAACGCTTTGCTGCCACTGCTCAAACCATGACAGGATGAATGTATTGAATATACAACTATGTCTGATATAAGCTCCCAAGCTAACAGAGAGGTTAATGCATTACATTCAATGAATATATTTTCAAGTCTGCCTGATACGGAGTCAACTCTTGGAGGTGACTAAATGGAAGTGACGTGGCTTGGAAAGGATACATATATTTCATTAGAGTGATAAGTTGCTCTCTCATTCTTTTTTTGTTCCCTGTTCTATTAGAGTCTAAATTGCATTCCCCCTGAATCCCGGGTTGTAAAACTCCCTGGGATGAAAACCAGCAGCAGAGAACAACTGGAGCTGGAATCACAAGCTGTAGTTTTAAATGAACACCTAATGCATCAATGAGTTTATTCCTCACAGTGTTTTCAGATTGCAAATAGAGGAGTGCACAATCTCCACATAGGCTCATTGGCCATTTTATCACTTTGGATAACATATACACGTATTGCGTATTTGCATCATTAATTAGATTTGCCCCAGATTTCAGCTTTTCAGATATTAGCACTCAACACATGTCTGAGAAGTTCACAAAATTCAAGCAATGTTGAAGAATGTGAAAACCAATTACTGGAGCTGCCCGATAAATCGAATCTGCTCCAAAATATATTGGGTTCTTCCTTGGCTCACACTCAACCCTTCCAGCAAGTTTCAAGAAAATCCACCAGACAGACAGCAATGAAAACATAACCTCGTCGGAGGAGGTCATCAGCAATGTTGTCACACTATTTAAGCACTCTCCTTGCCAAGTGCTCAATATTAGTATTGCTGTGGAGGAACGGGAAGAGAAAACAAACATGTCCGGGAAAAACATAACTGGAGAAAGAGAAATGGGATATGAGCTTTTTGTAGCTTCTAATGAATTTCTTACATTCTCTACATTCTCTACATTGTATAAAATAAACCTCCTTGAGAGATGTGGCCAGGAAGAAGGAAATGAGGAACGACAACACACGACTGCACCATTATGGTCATGCTGACACGCCTGACACCATTTCCCTGGTGTCCTTTGTTCTAACAAATGCATCAGCATGTGTCTCGCCTGCTGCATAGTCCTGCATTAATGAGACATAATGCAGGTAATATCTCCGGCACGATATTTTCCTCCTGATCGTATCTTAACTATGGGCTGTGTGGTAAAGGATGAGTGACATATCAGTGGCATCAGTGTCTGATACCTTTGAGTTATTTGTCTTAAATATTTTATGACAGCTCTTGTGTGCATGTTGCATTTGTGGAGATGCAAAATTAAGAACTCTAGTGTTGAGGCTGTTTGGAATAGGCTGTTTGCTTTGGTAATGATGGTTGAAGCTGAAACTGTGACCTGCAGTAAGACTGGCTGCAGGATTCAGGAGCTGTGCCTCTACAACCACACAAAGAGCTGTTCACCAGTGCATTTAAAGTCCGGAGAAATTCAAATTAGTTTGCAGAGAACCCTGAACTATAGGGTCAGATGTCATGCCTTCATTGTGAGCATGGACCTGGTAGATGCTGCTACAGAGCAGAGGTCACCTTTAGCGGTTCTCGAGATATGCGTTCCAGGAATACAGCCTTTTATCTTCCCCTATATTTCTATTGAAGTGGCCTCTCACTAGATCTTCTTTGCATCCTTTTTGCTTGTTAATAGCTTTTGTGGGTGGCTCCATAATCCTGAGGATAGGTTGTTCAAATCTCATCAGCAGCAGGTTGTAAGTGGTGATCTCACCATTGCTATTTCAATTTATTTGGGAGCTCAACTTCACAGCATTCGACAGTTTTTTCTTCTTCTTTTAATTACGAACTACAAGATGTCATTTAACGAGTGAACAAGCAGGTATATCCGTGTGTCTGCAGGGCATGATGACTGCAGCCTCCACAGTCCTGCCGTTTGACCGACCCCTGTATCTTTTCTTCACATCTTGATAAATGGTCTCCACACAGGCACAAGAAAGGGAGGGTCAGAGTGTCCAGCCTCCGGACCTGATACCTGAAGGGGGACAGTTTAACTACAATGGTTCCCTCTGAAGTGTCTCTTCCTCTTTGGCTCTCTTTTTTTCTTGACTTTAGACTTCTTGGTGGACGAAGCATAATAATCCAGCTCTTGGTATTCTGGCCGCTTTCACACCCTGGTTACTGCTACTGTGTTTGCTTCTTTTACACCACAATGATTATTTTATTTTGAATTTCTGCCAATATCTACATTTCTTTCACCTACATCTTACACACTGGACATTTAACTTGATGAAGTTAGATACAAAAAACCCTACACATGGCAGGTAGTCTGTGGAAGCAAAGTTTTAAGATCATAAGTATTCCCGATCAGTCAGACCTTTACTCTTGTGATGTGCTTAATCCAGCCAGGACTGCTCTCAACTATTCAGGCTTCTATATCACTCATCTGTGTGTAGTCTGTTAGAGTCTACATCCAGCACAGTAACAATATTCTCCCCGGTGCCAAAGATGAAAAGAAATATAAAGAGACAGAAGAGGAAATGGGGTGTTGTTACGTCGGAGGAAGAATGGGACATGAATATCAAACAAGGAAGTTTATGTGGGAAACTGGGACATGGACAGAAAAATACACAGATGTCAAAATCTTCTTCATCCATCAAAATTAAAGCATTTTCATCTGTATTATTCAAAGAAGAACAGAGATCACACTGTTCTTTATTTTCTCTCTGCTGTCTCATATGCAGAAAGAGGATTCCTCTCAGCAGAGGTGGTTAGAGAGCAGGTCTGTGAGAGCGTGACTCTGCATCCACTCTGTTTATCATTGCAGCACATGGTCCTGAGAGTTTCATTATTTGTGAGTGCTGGTGTCTGCGTGTGTCTGTTTGTCAGATTCATTACCACGCACACACTCATGCAGATGTTTTCCCAGATGCAAACATTCTGGCTTCAGGAAACAGTGATTCCCACAGAATTACATTCTGTAACTGAGCAAGGGGTTTGGGGGGAGGGGGGGCCTAATACATATTACTGTGCACAAGTTGCTCCACTCGAATATCTTAAATGTCAATTACGCTGAATAAATATGCAGCTCCATTGCTTCACATAAGGTTTAACAACTAACAACCCTCACCCTGAGTTTGGTGATGGTTGATCACATATTGTGATCGGCTATTTAGTCCAGTTGCGACACACACAGGCAGCACACACTCATACACACAGAACAGGCCGGTAGAGAAACCTTCAGGTACGCTAAAAGCTTTTGTGATTTTTCGATGGTCCACCGGATCACCTTTGTTGCCGGGTTTGGTCAAGGGCTCCTGATGGCATGTACGACTATGACGGAGGGGTCAGCTGCTAATGTGAATCTGAAAGACGGAGAAAGTGAGAGAGAGAATGATGGAGAAAGAGAGGCTGCACGTTTTCTCTTGTCTCTTGTGCCAGTAAGAGGATGATGCTCAACTTTAGGAAGTCAAATAAAAAACCATAAACCTAGAATCCTAAACGTGGCAGTCAGTGCTGATATTGTCGCACGTCACCACAAATAAATCGGTGTAAAAATATTTTTGGATTTTCGGGTCATAAAGAAATTGTGGTGGGACAATTTAGAACCATGGTGGACAGCCACAATCTAGGCAATTGATGGGAGATATTCAGTAACCCAGGAGCATGCCACAAGCAAATCCGCACTATTATAACACACAGGCTACTCACACACTCAAACAGCCGTTCTAGTGTTTAATGAATGTTTAAATACGACGGGTCTGAAATAGTGTTGGTGAGGAAAACAAGCATGAGACCAAAAATGCCTCACCTAGGAATAGAGGAACATCAACACTGGAGCTCAGAAATAACACACAGACTCGACTGCCAGAAATATCTCTCATATTTCTACCTGCTCGTGTCTTTGTGTATTAGCTTCATTGTCTGCTTCACTGGAGTGCACAGAGACGTCTGTAAGGTTGTTGGTTGGGAGAATGGCGGAGGACGACGTGTGACAGCGGGGTGAGAGCTGGAACTGACGCACGGAACAGCAAGCACATGACATCCATTATCTCACAACGGGTCCCTCGGCACCGCGTCATAACACGACATGAGATCCCACCACTTCTCATCAAAAAACTACAAACTCAAAAAGGTGTAGTCATACAATCCAACCTTAACCCTAATGCTGGAACTATTAGCTAATTAATCAATTAGTTTATGGACAGAATGTCAATGACAAGACTTCTGGTAAATGAAAAAATAATATTTCAAGACCCCACTTGGGCTCTATAGCCAGTTTCTATTAACCTAGCTTTTGAGATAATGTTTTATTCACACTATGGCTGGAAGCTTTTTCCAGGGACGGGATCCAAGTCTTTGTTGGTTGTAGTATTTTTTGATGGAGATTATTAGATTCAGAATTTCATAAATTCTTGAGTTTTATAATTCATAAGGTTATAAAGTGCCTGCAGATTAGAATTTTTCTATAAAGTTAAATTTGTAGGAAGCAGAAGTCTGATAATCTCAACTACAATTTAAGGATGGAAATCAGAGGCATTGTGAAAACAATCTCCCGCAGCACTAATTAGCTCTCCCTGGTTTTTGTCAATTCTCTGTCTCCCTTCACTTTCCCTCTTCATCTCATTTGATGGTTATCGGATGAGAAAGGTGTAAATTGCCGCTCAACAGCAGCCTCAGCAGATTCTGCAGCGCTGCCATCACTCCTTCATCTTTTCATCATTTTCCATCCCTCGTTCCTTATCCCTTTCATCTCCGCAGGGAAAACAGGATGTAATCACCAGGAAGGAGACAGACGCGGCACACGCATAGCGAGTGTAGGTGTGTGTGTGTGTGTGTGTGTGTGGTCGTTTTTCCTAATGCATAAACTTAGTAAAATAAATTCAATAACTCTCGGACCAAACTGAGGCAATCGTAGTGTGTGTGTGTGTGTGTCTGTGTGTGTGTGTGTGTGCGCGCATGCCGTGTGTGTAAATGCTAATGTCCATGTCCAGCCACCACAAGCGTTAATGAGGTAGGGCCTCAGCCAGTTTTCCCTCCTCTCTCCTCTCCCTCTCTGGAGAAAAACACACAATCGCATAATGGTCCACCAGGATGGTGTGAAAAAGAGAGTAGCAGAAAAAATGGCGACTGGATACCGGTGGGAGGCGAAACAGAGGAGATGGAGGGTGTGGATGCAGAGAGAACTGTAATAATTGGTCAGTGTGGGCCAGAGGAAGACGAAGCCACAGGAGGATAAGTGAACGGTTAGATACAGGAGCATGAAGCATGTGAAAATACAGAGCCCATAGTGGGCTGCAGTCCCAGTGGGGGCCAGAGGAGAGTGGGTTTACCATCCACCACACTTTCCTGTTCTCTAGAATAAGGTAATATACATAATGTACCCTGTATTTATGATTTTCTCACTCTTGATTTTATCTGTAGAGAAATGAAAGGAAAGTGTCATGAGAGGGGAAACAAAGCGAGGGAATCGCTGGTGTTGTTTATCATTGTACTGCTCTCATAATGAGAATCGAATGGGGGCTGGCACGTTGCTATTATGCTTCTTGGCAGGGGCGGCTGTGTTTGTGAGCATGCACTATAATCATGTGCGCACAATCCCAAGTGGCCAGTACATGTTAGAGCCTCCAGTTAGGAGGGCTGTCGGTGAGCTAACTGAAAAGTGTAAGAGACATAGACACTGTCGCTGCCAGGTGTGTAGAGGAGGTAATACTCAGCTGGGGCAGGCCGGTGGCCGGCGGCTTCGGGAGCGAAGCACTGGAGAGAAAATGAGGAGCGGCCTCAGGTGGAGTCTGTTTGCCTGAGGGGCCAGCTCAATATCTGCTGCTGCTGTTTATCCCATTCCCCTCTGTCCCCTCGCACGGCTTTGCATTCTCTGAGCAGTTTAGCTGTTTACCTACTTTACTCGCTCTCCTTGTCCTGCCTGCTCGTGTTCACACCCATTTCCAATTCTCTGAATTTTTCTCTATCTTGTTTCGAGGGCCCCACGAGAAGCTGCAGCTCCGCCACGATTTAATCCCCCTGCAAGCCTTCTCCAAAAGAGGCCGACAATCACAAGTGTGTTTATCGTCTGTGTCTCCTGACAGGATCCAGATACTGGAACCCTGGACACACACACAGTCTCAGGGTGATGAGATACTCAGCACATGATGTAGACGTTGTTATTTATCATTTATCACAGTGTAAATAAAAGAACTGCCAGTGCAGCAGCAGAGAGATTACAAATTAAAAAGTTCACATTCAAATGGATTGTGCTTTGTGAATCTGTATTGTTTCCACGAACGTTCCTAATCTTATAGGTTTTGCAGCTCAGACTAAAATCCAGGTAATGAGGCTCTGACACACATTTTGGAAGCTGTTTCTATTGTAGCCCGAAGACAAGAAGCCTGATTCACTGTATTATTCATATTTCTTGTTAAATCTAATAAATGATCAGATCTGTTTTGAATAAATCTTACATTTTAAATAACTGAAAGTGAAGATCAGGTTTGAGCATTTTAATCTAATTAGTGTTTTGCTTCCAGGCCCATGATTACCTCTGCCAAAGAAATTATGTTTTCCTTGTCGTTAGTCTGTTAAGCAGGATTCCTCAGACACTACTAAAAAACTTATTGCAAAGCGCATCTAGATAAATGGGCAGATCAAGGAATATTTTCCACTTTCTTTTTTAAATGGTTTGATAGTTTTAATACTTTCAAGTCATCTGTATCATATAACATTTTTGTCTCAGATAGATCTTCACGCTCAATTATTATATATATATTAGTATATATATTACTGTTATATTATATTTCATGAATTCAATCTAAAAAAAAATATTTTGCCTCTCCTGCTTGAAACGGGACAAACCCTTAATCCACCAGACCTTTAAGAAATCATATTTTATACTGTGAACACACACAGACACACTCAGCTCTATAAATGTCACTGCTCTGGTTTGAGTGTGACCAAATGCGTCTGTGTTCTCTCAGTGGTGATGCTGTTGACATTTAATGTTGTGAATAGGAACGTTGTGTATCTGTTCACCTCGGCTTTTCTCCGCACTGATAAAACTGGCCTGTGATTTCATAGCAACACCACATGTTTGTTTTACTGTACCGAGCCCGAAGATGAGCTAAAGCTAGAAGTCACAACCAACCTCAATTTACTTTATACCCAATAATAAACTTGTTAAGTTATTCAGCAGTTTATGTTTTTACGAGTGTCTAAAGTCCCTCTGCATTTTATTTTATTTTTCAGTACTTCCTCATTGTCACCTCTGTCTTTTGTTCACTCAGAAGAATAAAAGTCACAGTCAAAGTCACACACTGTGGTGGAAGAAGCACTCGGCAGCACAATGGTCCATCTCTCGAGGCACTAAGCACTGCACATTGTAATTTGAAATCCCCTTTTCTCACTTCCTCCCTCTGCTCTGTTCATCCTGAGGTGAATCTGAAGTGCTGCACAGTCAGAATGTACTTTACGTTAAAGCAGAAGTCCCATAGCAGCTTTCTCTCTACTCCTTGTATGAAGTAGTTGGCAATGTCTGATGCGTTCATGATTTTGAAGTTAAAGACACAATTCTTCATTAATAAAATATAAGAAATTACATGAATATATTCTACTATATGTAGTGTGTACTTACATCATCAAATATTCTCTTTAGATTTTAATGAAAGCCATTTATGTTG
Source organism: Pleuronectes platessa (assembly GCF_947347685.1). Lineage (NCBI taxonomy): Eukaryota > Metazoa > Chordata > Actinopteri > Pleuronectiformes > Pleuronectidae > Pleuronectes > Pleuronectes platessa. Next base: position 14,853,893 of record NC_070644.1, on the reverse strand, counting down.
CGTTATTATGCAGGGAAGAGGAGAGGATTCCCATGTGTGTTAACTAGTTTGCTCGTATTTACGTGTGTGTGTGTGTGGTTGGGAGTGTTAGGTGAAAGTGTGTAACCCAGTGTTGGAAAACAAGTAGACGTTTGTATTACATCCCCCCCCTCAGACCCTTGCTAGGTCATGAAAAATGAATGAAGGCCTGTGTGCGTGCTTGTGTGTGTTTGTGTGTCCATGTGTCGATCTCAACATAGGCTGATCAACCATTCTGTTAGATCTTCTACTCAATGAAAGGGACTGTACCCCCACTGAGAAAACTGTGTGTGTGTTATTTTATAAATCTACATCCGCTTGTAGACGTTGTTTATCTGCTCATGGAGAAGCAGCATTGAAAATGTTCCTTGAAACTTCCTTCCTAGTTGTTAACAAAGCATTAACCTGTCCTTCTTCTCTTGTCCATCATGTTTCTCCATCTCCTAGAAGTACAACCTCTCGCAGAGCGGTGGCCAGAGTGACAGAAGAGCACATGACGAGGGCGACCGGCTTCACAGCAGCATCCTGACCGGTAGCCTCGCTCCTGCACCCGACCACGCCCCCTGGCAGCACCAGCGAGCGGGCATCAGAAGGAAGGAAACGTGCGACCGCCCCTCCTGCAGGCATGGTAATGTGCTCCTCTTTCTGCAGATTCGCTGGTGTGAGTGTGTGTGTGCTTCTCGGGTGCTGCTGTGCACGTGGATCCACAGTCATGTAAGAAAACAGCCTCCAGACTGTTGGTGTTGAGAGGTCAATCTGATAACCCTGCACTAGACATGACAACTAAGAGAGAGGGAGAGAGGTAGATCCCTGATAAGAGCTGGTGCAGACGAGAGTGTGTAGCTTTGCGTTTTGGGAGCAGACGACAGCTGAGAACTATATGTTATCATAGAGGAAAGCGAAGAGGGAGAAGACAGAGGAATGAAAGAGATGGAGGAATGTAAGAGGGGAAAGAACAGTGAATGGAAGTAGAGGAAGAAAGACAAGGAGAGGGAAGATTATAAGAGGGAGAGAAAAGAGCAATTGCAATTGGTTCTTCATTTAGTTCTTAGATGTCTTTCTTATATGGTCCCTAAGAATTTATTCTCTACAGTATACTTATATTCCTATAGCAGGATAAGTAGTAATTACCTCCGTCGAGGAGGTGGTCTTTTGTCTGCGTTTGTTTGATATTTAGCAGGATTATGCTAAATCTAAATGACGGATTACCACAGAACTTGGTGGAAGGATGTGGTTTGGATCAGTGAAGAATCTATATATAATTTTGGTGTGGATCCGAATCAGGGGTGGGTTGTGATGAGAAACATCAGGCATGTTTAGTTGACTGTTATACATGATTTTGCACATTTTAGTGCAGATCCAAATAATTAATTTGTCGTATGTAAAAATGAAGGATAGATGAGTTAAGACGAAACTTAACATCTCTTTACAAAACAACACTAGAGGCATGTTACGTGAGGAAGAAGATGCAGGAGAAAGAACAATCGCTGTTTTGGAAAAAGAGGAGAAGACGGCTCCAAAGATCAAAGAGAGCAGTGAAGGCAGACAATGACAAGTGGGGGCAGATAAGACTATTATAACACAAATGATGGACAGAACATGAGGGATTAAAAGAGGAAAGGATATGGGAAGCAAAAGGAGAAGCTGAGAGTGGGAAAAGAGAGAAGGGGGGTGAAGAACTGAGAGAGAGGTAGCTAGAAAGCGAGAGAGGAGGTGGAGAGAAAGAGAAAGAATTGATTAATGGTCTTGGCCTGTGACAGGAGGAGCTTTTCCCCAAGAGAGGGGGGGAGAAGAGCAGAAGATGAATTATTAAAAACTAGAACAAGAGGAAGCAGGAGGAAGAAGGAGGGGGAGGAGGAGGAGGAGGAGGAGAAGAAGAAATCAGCACAAAGAGGAAGATAGTAGAAGAGTGGTTCGTCTGGGAGAATTGTAGAACGCAGGGAGGAGGAGGAAGAGGAGGAGAACTGAGAGGAGGTGGGGGAAGAGCTAAATGAATGACGGAGAGAGATTGAAAGAAAACAAGACGTTGCTGAAGGTGCTGAGGTTGGACATTGCAGAAGAGGATACATGGTGGAGCTCATAAATAACCAAGGGTAATGAGACGAGTGCGTGTGCGTGTGCGGCAGCTAGTCTTCAGTTATGGTGATGCAGCAAATACTGTTGGTGACCTTGGTGAGGGTGTCACCGCGTAAACCACATCTTATATCGACTTTGCTGTGAGGTCTCTGTATTTAATGGAACACATGTCCAGAGTATGTCTGTGTCTCCATGCGCATACATCACATCATTAGTTTAAGACGTCTTTAGGATAAAGGTCTGAAAAGTTTTTCATTTTGAATTTTAAATACTCATATGAGATGTAGCTGAATCGATTTAACCGCTTTTGTCAAAGCAATAAAACATATTTCATAGAGTGTGCTCCTACTCTGTAATATTTCATCATTTTGTGTTTGTTTTATAATGTTCTGGAAGTCTTCTTTGTTCAGTCTAATCAGATTTGGTTCTTTAATGTGAATATTCAACAATTTCTTACTATTTATCAAAAATACTTTTCAGTAAAAGCTTTACTGATCTGCCAGTTTGTTTCAATAGTAAACCAGTTATTCAACCTAATGTTCAATACACTAACAACTTGTTAAGATTCTCTGAGCTGTAAATTCACAGCTTCTTAGTCATTTGTCTTTATGCAGCTGCCTGCACCAATCGCAGACAACTTCACCAAGCAGACAGGACAATGGGTAGAAAGGATTTTCCCCCTGCAGAGCAGTTTGAAAGTAATGAGCGCTTACTCTGCAATTAAATCTGGGTTATGAGATGCCATCAGAACTGCACACTGACAAAAAAACTAAACCAAACTTGAAGGCACTGAGTAGAGCACAAACCCCCTCCGAGCCCAGCAGTCTTCTTAAAGTCAATCAAGCTGCACCAAACTGCACACACTCAGATATCAGCTTCCTAAATCTGCCAGATTCAAGATCCATGAATTATTCCCTGGGATTTTGATGAGTTCTTTCTTGCCAACAAACAAACAAACAAACAAACAAACCAGCAAACAAACAAACAAACAAATAGGGGTGAAAATAGAACCTAGACAGGCTGGGAATTTCACAGACACTGATGAAATGTCCTATATTGTGTCCTGCGTTATAGTTTCCATGTGTCTCCCTGTTGTCTTTTGTTTATCAGGTTAGTCGAAAAGTCCAGTCTGGCACCGGCGGCCTGTCTGTTATTTTTGCCTCCAGATTATGAAGCCACAAAGGTGCTATTGCTGCTATATATATGTGTGTGTGTGTGTGTGTGTGTGTGTGTGTGTGTGTGTGTGTGTGTGTGTGTGTGTGTGTGTGTGTGTGTGTGTGTGTGTGTGTGTGTGTGTGTGTGTGTGTGTGTGTGTGTGTGTGTGTGTGTGTGTGTGTGTGTGTGTGTGTGTGTGTGTGTGACTGAGTGCATGTGGTAATTTAAAAGACAGCAAAAGAGAAAAATAGAGAGAGAGAATACAACAAAATAGGATATAGCGCATTGAGGCACCCGGCCTGCCAAGCGGAGTGCAGATAAATCACAGGATGAATTTTTAATGAAATCTCCCCAAGGCTGCTGAATGTTACAGAGATGCCACAGGGTTCTTTTTCCCCCAGTGTTGTTTGTCCCATCACTCCCTGGCCTGTTTTTGATGGTTTCAGATGGTTCTTCCTTTTACTCTATACTCCAATGAAGCCGTGTGACTTTTTCACAAACACCACTTCTAAGGTGCTTTTTGCCTGGTGTTTATCGGTTGGTGCATTTTTTGAGTAGAGTTTTACTATGAGGGAGCTGTGGCCTCTTTTCTTTGTCTCCGCGGCAGCTGGCAAAAAATATAAAAAATCCTATCTTTCTTCATCTTCCTTCTCATATCTCATCTCCTTCTGCCGATTGCTCACCTCTGTCGCCCTCATTCGTTGGCATCCTCCACATCCTCATCTCTCATTCTCTCTGCACAATGCCCCATATCGCGTGTTTTATCATCCCAGCACTCGGCACACACTTAAAGCTCCCGTCTCATTAACAGTACGACCACACAAACACAAGTGCTATGCTCTGAAATGATAGCCAATAGGTTATTTTGTGAAAGGAAACACTTCTCGTGCAAAGACACAGGTGTAAGGTATCCGTCAATCCCAGCTGATGTTGTTCCGGGGAGATAGTCGTTGGCGTGGGGTCATGACATTTTGAGCAGATGGTCACAGAGAGACAGGAAGAGGCTGAGAGAGACGAGCGGCAGCTGAAGGGAACTAGCTGCCACTGACAGGGTCTCACCAGAACACCTCCAAGTGACATGGTTTCACTGCAGAGCACTGAGCAGAGGGTGATGGGTAGAAGTAGTGGATCCATGCGTGCTGTCTTTGCTTGTGTGTGTTTTACGTGTCATTGCCGTTCGTACCTGCCGCGTGCCGGTTTTGTTTTGAATCGTTTGTCTGGTTTCTGCTCTTGTGTCGTTGTGCGTGCACGTTAGTTTCGTACACGGCGAGTTGTAAATGCTGTGTAATGTGGTTATGTAACATGGACCTGCCAGCCGGTCGGCCTCAGTGGGCCGTGAAATGGAAAGTAATTGGTAAGTGTGTGGTCTAAAAGCTCTATTCAACAATGGCATCAGAAGGTATACACACAGAGACACACACACACATGGTGCATGGAGTGTGCCAGTGGCTTGCAGACATAAATGCCTGTTGCTGATGCCCTGGTTAGTGAGAAGAATCTCAGGCAGTGGTATTTTTGTTGTGTCTCCCAAACTGATTTTGTTTCTTTTACACCTGAATTGACCCTTTTTTTTCTTTGGATATCTGAGCTTTGGTGGAATCACTTTCTTTGGAGCAAGATGTTTGACAGGAGAGAGAGAGAACATTTTAAAATTGGACAGCTTGCAGGTGATTGGCTCAAGGTGAGCTAGTCAAGTTGTGATTGGATGAGAGGGAAGAGGCTTCTGAAGAGTTTCAAAATAACAGCTTAATAGGAAGTGGTCTGTGTTGTTTTGTATTATTTTAGCCAGTGAGCCAATTTGCAGGATGGATCTGTGGGATATTTTGCAACAAGAGCAGTGATGCATTCAGGCTGGTTTTAAACAGTCCCCCAGAAAAAAACAGTTTAGAAGAATATTTCAGTCATTTCATGTGCATTTACTTATAGTTGTACCCTGAAACATAGTGGCTCATTAAGTCCTCTTCATCTAATCTTTCACGTTCATTGCCTCGGCAGATGTCGATGTAGCAATGTAATTCAATCTGTGCATCGTAAATTGAATTCGGAGACATATCAGTTTTGATTTTGCCCTTACATCTAAATGTTTCACTTCCAAGGACCAGCGTGAGGTCAACCTGCTCTAATTAGACACAGTGTCATTGTGTGACACCGGGGGTTGTCCCAGGCATCTGGCTCAAGGTCCTCTTGTGACCTGACCATCATTTATGATTTATTCTCTCACTCAAAGGCAAACTGTTGGACTGCTGAACATGCTGTGCGACTGACCTCCAGATTGTGTGGAGGTCAGGGCGGAGTCAAGGACGGCCAAGGCGCTCTCTAACAGATTGAGCGTGAGTGAGCGTGTAGGTTGATGGCAAACGACCCGCTGAGCTACAGCCCTGATGACAATAATCAGGATGTTAAGAGGACATAAGGTGCTTCAACATAGAGCAGTTGCAAAAATAAAACTGACCGTTATGTCCATATTTCTCTTTTTAATCTGTTTTGCCAAAGAAAACTGAGATAACCAATTGTTCGTTTTTCAAGGATGCACAAAATATTTGTCTATCATTAGGAATCTTTAAAATCCTGCATCGTTTCTTTCTTGGCAGTAATTTATTTATCATGTCACTTGTCTAAATGTCATAAATCAGGCCCCTAGCTGGCCTAAGGGGTCGATTCCTGTCAGCGAGTCCTCCGTAACTGCTCTGATTTACATGGTGATCAGAGCGGCTGGGCAACAACTCCCTCGTGGTCGAGTAGTAGTGACAAACATGCTCGCAGATACACAGACACTCTGCTCGCAGAGGGGTTTATGGCTGCAGAGGCTCCTATTAGCCACGGCTCATAAAATCTGCGACTGTTGGTCTGTTAAACACTGCTCGGAGAAGGCACACAAGTATAAAGATACACACACACACACACACACACACACACACACACGTGCATTTAGATAAACAGTCACTACACTCACAGTTTTTTTATGCAGCGCTTTTTGAGAAGCAAATTGAAAGAAAATCAGACTCCAAACATCCTTCATAGCCCAATAAAGGAGAACGACAGTGATTTTATGTTCTGTTACGCTGCTCATTATCGAGTAATCTGTCCAGTCCATCTTCAAATTGCTTTCATTGTTCGACAAACAGTCAAAAAGCTCGAGAATAACCATAGAGGAAAGTAGGAAAACCTCATATTTATTTATTTATTCATAATTTATCAAAATAAATCAGTAAAAATAAAGAAATCCGGTAATATTTTCAACACTACTACCATTGGAGCTTCTGAATGAAGAGGCTTAATAGTTCTGTCAGATGCTTCATAACACTAATAGAGATATATTGGAAACCGCGTTTCAAGGTACAGCAAATTATTGATGGCCTGAACCAGTCAAATGAAAAACCGTAGAAACATATCACCGCCAAGGCTGAAGAGTCCCCTCATGAAACTAGATTTAAATTTAATAGATTTTTATTTTGGCTCAACACCAATAAATATCAGTCCCCTAAAGATGCCTGCATTTTTTACAAAGATCCATCAATCGATCAAGAATTCTTCTAAACGTTGAAAAACACTTTTTTCTTTTGTAATGTTTATTTTATTTATTAATATTTAAATAGTTCTTCCCTGACCCATACCACATCCTTTCACAAAATGCTCATGACAATCTGTCCAGTGTTTTTCATGTATTTCTGCTGACAGACAAACATTGATAAAATGAATCCACGTATGTAATGGTGATCCCAAAAACTGGACTACATTTATTATTTCATAACGTTTTAAGAGCCGTATATTATTTCAAGGTATCTTTATTCATCCTGTGTTACTCCATCATGCACAGTTGAGTCCCTGTGTGAACAAAGTCTCTATTTCAGTGCCCCACTCCACACGAGCTGTGAGGTCGTGCTGATTGTGCAGAGCTTGTCTTCGATTGTGTTGATGGCTTTATCTCACTCACTCCGGTGAAAGAGAATGCCGCCAGTTCAATTAGGAATAGGATGAAGTGTGTGTGTGTGTGTGTGTGTGTGTGTGTGTGTGTGTGTGTGTGTGTGTGTGTGTGTGTGTGTGTGTGTGTGTGTGTGTGTGTGTGTGTGTGTGTGTGTGTGTGTGTGTGTGTGTGTGTGTGTGTGTGTGTGTGTGTGTGTGTGTGTGTGTGTGGTCCTTGGATTTCAAGTAGATTGATAGCGCTCGAGCTATCCTATCCATACTACGCCAAAAAGGTCATCTCTCTGCAATGTGTGTGTGTGTCTGCCATGCTTGGTGTGTGTTTCTATTAGTGTGTGTGTGTGTAGTGAATAAAAGGAAATGTGGCTTTCTGAGATAAGCAGCCGTACTTTGCAGCTTGTTGAGAGCAGCCTCTTTGTGTTGAACCAGCTTGTGCACTTCAGGCTCCCCAGCATAGCGTGATAACCACTAATGATTAAAAACGAACCTCTTCCTTCAGATTCAGGTTCGCAACTGATATTGTAGACAGACGCTTGTGATCTTAATTGTTTGATAGAATATCTTTATATTTTTAAAACTAGCTGGAGGAAAAGAAGAGGAGAGAGAAAGTGAATGAAGAGATGAAAAGCCAGGAAAACGCATATCAGTGATAAAGGCAGTGAAAAAGTAAAAAGACCAAAACCCTTACGACAATTCTGATTCATATATTTTTTATGTAGACAGTGAAAAGTGACGATATTTCAGAAAAACAATTTGAAATAATATTTTGGTTTGGATCGTAACGCCTTCTAACTCAGTTGTGGCAAGACAAATTATGTGAACCTTTAGGAATTTCCTGTTTTTCTGCAGCAATTGGTCCTAAATTGGGATTTGATCTATATCTAATTCACAAGTACATGAACAAAAGGTGCCAAGGCTAAAAACAACACAAATAATTATAACCTGTTGGGTTGTAATAGACACACCTGTTAAAAGTTCATAAGGCTGGTGCAAAAAATAAACCTTGGATTTATTAACTGGTCGAACCTCCTTCAGCAACAATGACCTCAAACCAGCTTTTCTAGTAGCTGTTTGTGCAGGAGGATTTTTGTGGGATCATTCTTTCCACAGACCTGCTTCAGCTCAGACATATTCCCAGGACGTCTGGTGTGAACTGCCCACTGGAGATAAGTCACAGCGTCTCCATCAGGCCGTGCCTCTACCAGAAGTGGATTGTCTTGTTTGAAGGCGTTCTTTAGCAGATTGACTTCAGTGTTTCTAGTCATTGTTCTGCTGCATTGCCCAACTTCTTCTGCGCTCCAGCTGGTGGACAGAGACAATGACAATATCCTGGAAGATACCTGGATAAACTTAACCTTTAGGATGATGTTGCTATGTAGTGACACTTTTACACCGTATGTGGTCACGGTTGTTTTCAAACGTTTCAACCTTCATTCGATCACATTGTCCTAATTGTGTCGTGATTGTCTTCAGCAAATTGAAGACACACTGAGATGTGTTTTAAGAAATCAGCGGTTTCCTCTGCGAGTGTCCTGCCGTGGACACTGTGCAGGCTTCATGGTTTGCATCTACTAGACTCATGAACAGAGATCTCCACCAGCTCGGAATATTCCTTGAAGCCTTTAGCTGTAACTGTGGATCTTTTTACCTCACTGATAATTCTGTGTTGTGCCTTTGGAGTCATCTTCACTGAGCAGCCACAGGACTTAATCATCAGGATACCAGCTTTGTACAAATCAACACATCGGCCTCACATCAGTAAATCATTCCTATGAAGAGTAAAATAAGTTTTGCTGGTCACCTCCAATCTTTTGTCATTTTCACCATCATTGACAGGACAGTGCAAGCATAAAATAGAAAGAGAGAATGGGGAAAGAAAGGCAGCAAGGAGCTCGGAATCGAACCCGTGGCCACGGCGTGAGGACTCCGCTCAGCTTTTGTTCATGTCATTACTCGATGGTTTCACACACTACCACTCTGCATGTGTTCCGACAATTTCATACATAAAGGCAGGTAATTCCAAAGAGCTCACTTAGTTTATATTACCACGGATGTGTAGGTTTACTCCATCATCACTTCTCTACATAGCCACTCACAGACTCTGCTGTATCAGTTATACATTAATATTCAATTAGACTTAATGGTCAGATATTTAATTGATCTCCGACACAAAGTGTTTTCGTGCCACAAAAACAACCACCCACGGAAACACTGATGGATGAAAGGATGTTAAAAGCTAACGTACAATTTACAAGATGTTTCCATATGAATGTAAACGCTCAGGGCCCCGTCTGCGAGGTATTAATTGAAGATTGCAAATCACAAATGCTTCAGTTCCACCTGCTCCTCTCCTTCATCTTTTTTTCTTCTTCTTCCATTAACTTTGAATTCATCCTCCAGTCACACAACCTTTACATGTACCTTTTAAAGATTCTGCTCTGTTCCCATCGACATCCTCAGCTGTCTTCTCTTCCATTCAATGTTGTTTACTCTCTTCTCCTCCTCTCTGCTGAACCCCTCCTTCCATGGTTCTCCTCTTTACACCTCCTGGAGAATAGGAGGGAGCAAATGAGAGTCTAAAGAGCCCCCATGAATTCTTCGAGCCGAAATGTCTGATTGATTGAATTAGCACAGGTGGAGGAGAGGATATGAGTATGGCGGTCAGATGAATTTCTGAGAGCTGTGTGCACATGTGTGCATGCAAGCGTGTCAGGGTCAGGGCCATTAAAAGGGAGCTGCCGCTGAATTAAGAATTGATTTCCCCCCACCTACAAGAGATACTGTGTGCATGAGCACAACGAACACTCCTACACAAACATGCTTAGTGGGAAAGGAAGCGGCCGGCTCCATGTTTTTGCTTAATGGTTGTGGTGCAAACGTACGTATGGTGCAAATGTGTGTTTGTTGGTTGTGTTGGGAAGTCTGTCATCAGTTGGGCTGCTGCTATACACATATGTGTGTGTGTTTGTGTTGGGTTTTTGTGTACCGGTATGCTTGCATCCTCCATGTTCTAAGGCTCCCGGTGGATTGTAATCATATGTACCTAATGCGATTGACGGAAATAACAACTTTGTTTGTCCTTTCCCTTTCAGAGGTCCTTCCGGTCCTTCAGTAACGATGACCGCCATGTCATGGCAAAACACTCCACCATCTACCCGTCTTCTCAAGAGCTGGAGGCAGTTCAGACGCTGGTGTCCACTGTGGAGTGTGCCCTCAAACATGTCTCCGATTGGCTGGATAAGAGCAGAAGTGACGTCGACAGCCAACCAGCAAACAGCACAGTGGAGGACGACCCTCGAGAAGAACCCAGCGAGGAAACAGTGGAATCCAGTAACAGCTGCAGGTAAAGTAGAAGTAACACTTTATATTTTTTACATTCTATAGATTCATTATTTAGTCTATTAAATCCCCAAAACTCGATTTGACACAGAAGGAGACATCCTCTTGTTTTCTCATTCGATGGCTGGAGCTGCTTCACTTTGACGAGGTGTCTGATGTCAGAGGGTAGTGATGATGATGCTACTCACAGCTGATTTTAGCCAAACACATTCTCACTTTTGGTAGAGCTGTGCATGGCTCACAAAGACGGCAATTCCTCAGCAGTTTTCTCTTGTGTAAAAAGAACTTTGAGTCATTTTAGACCAGCAAGAAAAACTGTAAAATTCTCCCAATGCTTAAATAGCTTTTATTTTTGTTGGAAATGAATTGTCTGTTGATCATTATACAGATTAAGGGATTTTCTCTTTTAGTGCTAACATGTGCTAATAAACAGTTTTTTATTGCATTAAGTGTATAGACAGTTCTGCTCAAAGGCCTCAGTCCCAGGCAGCAGAAGCATGTTTGGCTCTTGAGGAAATTGACTTCACTACTTGACAATCTCTGGGCAGAGTCGCCACGGTCAGCGATCTCCATGAATCTTTTTTATTAAGTGTTCACTACTTCTCATTAGAGCCTTTAATTGCCTTGTCAGATCTTGTTTTGCGAAGCTGGCACCTTATATTTTCATCTTTAACGGAGCTACTTACCAAACATACGTACAACAGTAGAATGATGTTGGTTTTAAATGGAGTTATGCTATTATGTCGGGCAAATTGAGTTTTTTTTTTTTATTGGGCATCATGGCTTCAGAGTAATCTGATTGATTAGATGTGTCACAAAATTAAATTATGATTAATTATGAATTATTGGTGATCAAAGTGATTTTATTACATTAACAAGGTCGTTTTCCTTTGAGTTTTTTTATACTATTTTGATAAATCTCTGAGATCCTGGCATTTATATGAATGAAAAAAGGGTAACATTTTAGGTTTTCCTCGGTACATTGAACTGTCTATGTCCTTTCTTCCCCTTTAGCAACAGGGAGCCCAGCAGCAGCGGCGGCGTGCTGTGTGGCGTGATGAGGATCGGCCTCGTGGCCAAAGGCCTCCTGGTTAAAGGCGACATGGACCTGGAGCTGGTGCTCATGTGCAAAGACAAACCCACACAGACATTGCTGGACACTGTCTGTCACCATTTACCCACACAGATTGAAGTAAGAGACACACACACACACAACAATACAACAACACACAGACCTACACATATACACTAACACTAACATCTTAGCCCTGCAGTTACATCACAGTCTGACAAATTATATCCAAAAAGTACTATTTTTATCACATAATCCTCGCCAGTGTCAGAATTGAAGCTATTTGGATAAGCTTCCACATTTTATGAGTGTCTCTGCTAACTCCCACAGCTCTGTGTGTGTCTGTGTGTGTGGGTGGGTGTGTGTGTGTGTGTGTGTGTGTGTGTGTGTGTGTGTATGCGTGTGTCTGTGTATAAGTTCAAGTGTAAGTGTAAAGAGGTGAGTCGTGAGTGGTGGCATAAGTAGCCAGCAATATCTGCAAGTGAGAAGTCGAGAGGTGTTTGTATGAGTCATGTGTGATTAATACTTTTGTCACTACGTCAGTGTCATGTTTCCTCATTAACAAGTCATAGCACAGAAGTGGAGCTCCTTACATTTGCTCTCACACACACACACACACAATACAAAACACACTGACACCTCCAGAGAGGCCACACTAAGTGCAGCTACAAACATGCAAGATGGTTTAAATGTTTTTGTATATGCTGTGGTTTATAAGTCTTGTATTTATTCATTTCTAATACACAAGATTAAATTTAATTCAACTTTTTCCATCATTCTTAAGCTAAAATATCCTCTGTCCTAAACTTTAACCCAAGTTTAAAACAAGTTATGTATTTTGATGACCAGATATTTGGCCTCACTTCGATGGTGAGTGTAAAACAATGAAATAACACAAGTGAATAAACACAAATGCAATCAACTGGCAAGTATTTTGACAACCGCAAAAACAGCCCCACATTGTACTTATTGCAAGTTATCTCATGAGATTGCACTGATTGTTCAATTTGTATTGTTTGCATTCAAACACACATTTTGTGAAGGTGTATCACTCGTGGACAAGTAAGCTTTTGATACTCCTCCCATTTAAAGATTGTTATTTTAGCTCAGAATATCAATAAAATCCTGTGGCCAGAAATAGACCCGTTTAGAATTCAACAGTGAAACAGAATCACAAAGGCAGTTTTATTTTCATCCTTAAATAATGTCGAATGAGTGAAATCTCAGAAGATATTTATTTACTTCTTCTTTTCGATCGGTGCCACGTTGTGACCTTCATCATCCACTTATGTCTGTTTGACACATGACAGAAAGTGACAGAAGAGAAATATGAAGTCACGAGCTCCTCGCCCGAGGCCGCCATCTTGGTACAAACCACGACAGAACCCAAACTCACGCTGAAGATTACTCTCACCTCACCGACCATGAGGGAGGATGATGATGAGGAAGAGGAAGAGGAGGAGCAGGAAGAGGAGGAGGAGGAGGAGGAGCAGGAGCAGGAGGAGGCAGTGGAGAACGGGGAGGATGGAGAAGAAGTGCAGGAGGAAGTAAAGGAGGAAGTAAAGGAGGAAGCAGAAGAGCATGAGAAGAACGGGCAAGGTAGGAACCTCCAGTCAGGAAAACACACTGAAACACACAGACAGATTACTTTTGTATTGCACATGTATATTTGATTGTGTAGAGCTCAAATGTTTTTATTTCACTTAACAAGAGGTTTGACCCTATTAACTTGTTTTGAAACAAGACGCGACAGCTACAGGACACAAACCAGAGCCGAACACACAGTAACTGTTCGGTCTAGTAACAATCATCTGTCCCCGAGCCTCCCGTCCGTTTTCATGGGGAACAGGAACTGGTTGTAATTGGTTGTGGGCGGTAGGACGGGGAAGCGAGGCCAGCAGGTCGGGGAAATCAATAACTGAGCAGTAGCGAGCCGGCCATCCATCCCGTGGCTCCCGTCCAACTATACACTCAGGTCTCCGAGAGAGATGAGAGACAGCTCGAAGGTTAGCCGTACATCACGCCACGTGCCGCGGCAGGACGGAGGAGACCGCTCGTATTTTCTCTCCTCACACAGAGGAAAGCACACACACACTCAGGAGAGGACACACACACACACACACACACAGTCGTATTTTGTACCTGACGGATGAAGATAGCCGTCACACTAGATGTCTGAGATTTCATCAGGCATCGCTGGAGGTCAGGGGGTGTGGGGCAGTTTGTCTAATAGGGTTATCTCTTAAAAAGGCAGGGTGTAATACTCTGGGCTCAGACTACAGGAGTTCCAGGCAGGTTTAACCCTGATTCAGCTTTGGTCAGTATCGATGTTCGGACCAGTGAGAAGTGGCGTACGCAATGGTTATAAATGAGGCCCCAGAGCTAAGCAATGGTTCATTCTGAGGGTAACTTCACCAAGCGTGCTACTGTTGATAGATATTCTGAAATCTCACTGGAAGAATAGATAACCAGTGTCTCAGCCTTCTTAGACTTCAGCTTAGAGCAAGTTCTCGCTCCACGCCACTCTCCATTTTGTTTGTGTGTTCTTGTTGCATCGCTGCCTCTGGATGTTTAAGATAATAGAGACAAATATCTGCTAAGCTTCTCCGTATGTTCGTGATGAAACCGGATTTAAAAATCGTTTTTAATAAACAACTGTAGTCTGAGTCCAGCTTAACACATTCGACAGGGACAAACCAGTGGTGGTGTCAGCATCTCTTCTTTAAAAACTATTCCTGCCTGTGTTAGATCGTTGTTGACAACATATTAGAGATATAAAATATCCTTGAAAGACACTGGTTCAGTATAAATAATTGCTGTGGGATTTCCATGTGTGCAGAATGTCTCAGCCGGCTCTGGATATTTGAATTCTGTTAAATGATTTAATATCGCTTTCTAATTTAATAATCATCTATATATCACTTTTAAACAGTTTTAATCAGTCAGTGGTTTTTATCTATGGCCACAGATTACATTCTGGGTTTTTGTGGTCTCTGGGGAGGAGGGCGCTGTGACTGTAAATCAGAGGAGACCCAACAGTTCAGTTCCTTTAGTTTTTTATTAACGTCGACTGAGGGAGAAGACGACGTCAGTGACACAGAAGGAGATAATGATTAAAGCCGAGTGCTGACTCAGCGATCGAGAGAACAGTGGGAGGGCGAACAAGAGGAGAAAGACTGGAGTGATCCACGAGCCTGAGATTCACCTCGATACAGAATCACACGTCCTCGTGCCGGAGGGAAAGCGACGCTGCCGTAACGGCCAGAAGAGTTCAGTGATAATGTCAGATGGATTTTTCTCGCTTGCGTTACAACACGTTTGACATTTCGAAACCAATAACTCGAGGGAGGGATTTTCTCTTAGCGGGAGATTGATGAGGAAAATATTTACCTAGTTTGTTTTACCTCACCCCCCCCCCCCGCCCGGTCGGCCCCCACGCATAATAAACACTCCTTAAAACCCCCATGTAACCACACTCATTCATACACAGCCTCATCTGATTCAGCTCGCCCTGCACATCCCAGGCTTTGTGCTGAAGGAATTCAATATACTCTGGTGTGTCGGGCGACATGAATCAATGCTTTGATATAAAAGTATACGAATGCTCCTCTTTTACCAACTCTGACTAAACCCTGCCTTGATTCCTCCTGTGTTGCGTTTGCCTCGGACTGGGTCAAACTATCTCAAGATTATTTTGTGTTCTTTTGTTTTATTTCAGTTTCCCTTCAGGAGCACTTGATTCTGTGTTTGCCCGAACAGGGCGTTGAATATCTTTTCTCTGCACCATTTCTTTACCAGCCTGTGAAATCAAGTGCACATTACGAGAAAAAAAAAACACAACAACAAAACTCCTATTTTGACTCCTGCCTGGTGCAGACTGGATCAAAATAAATACAATCCTCTTCAAATACATAAAGGCGAGATTGATTTACCTTGCTGGGCACCCGTGAAAAGACTGGATGTGTCTTGACGACGCCCACACACAGTAAATCAATCACTCCTTAGGTATTTGTTTGGTGTATGTCTGTGGGGGGGGCTCTCCATCCCACAAAGTTGCCTCTTCTCTTGTGACCCCGGTGGCTCCTCTTCACCGATTTGCCAGCGACCGATGGATGTAAATTACTCAATCACTGTTGAACAGCGTGTGTAACGTTCAACACATGCTTGTGTAGAAGAAGCAGCGCATCCTGTGTTACTGTGTGTCAACATGCGATGCAGTTAACACACACGAGACTGATCATGGTGTTTAAAACGACACCGTGTGCGTTTTTTTTTTCATTCATCGCAGATCTGTGAACCGTAGAGGAGAGGAACAACTTTGTGGCATGAAAAGCACCTTGTATGTACCAAAATATCCATGCATGTGTGTGTGTACGTGTGCACTCACACGCACAACGGCCCCCCCGTGTGTGTTTGCACACCTGCACACGCGCACAACTTCAAACACACACACTCAGACCTGACGTGTGTGTGTTTCACGTTCTCTCTACCGGGTTGTTATTGTTTTGTGGCAGTGTTGGGTGCTGCTGCGCACAGAGTGGAGGCTGAGGAGGAGGAGGAGGGGGAGGTGCTGGATAGACACAGATGTCTGTTGGCCCTGGCCGCGCTGCGACACGCCAAGTGGTTCCAGGTCGGCACCCGCTCACTTCCTGTCTTCCTGCCCGATGCTTATTGTAGCCTGACGATTCAGCCAAAGGGAAAACCCTCACTATCAGCTGCAGTGATACTCTGGTGCTTTAATAAGCCCACTCACTTTAATCAAGAACAGATGCACACAATTATCATCATGAATTTTAATTTTACATTTCTGTAAGGATTAAATGCAAGTTTAGTAGTTTGATTAACGTTATATTTTACATCATCTCTCATTCGATTTGATTAGATCTTGTTAGACATTAAGAATTGGAAAAAAAATTAAACATCACACACAACACATATGTATCATTAGGCTACAAAAGCAATGGTTGATACTTGTTTTTCTTTTTGGCTATTATGTGAACCTGCCTGCTCTGTACAGTATGTCAGTGCTTCCCTTTGATTCCCCTCCCATACCCTTCCCCATCTGTCTCCCCCACTCACTTGTCTTACTAAAGCATTGTACACGTTTAGAGGCAAAACTCTGAAATATATATATATATATTTTAACAAATTCAGAATATTCTCTCTGTGGGGAGTTTCAGACAGATACAATCATTACATTATGATTTCAAAGCAGACTGTTATTTTTGTGTTTGCACAAATGCCACTTCCTCTGCGCTCAATCTCTCCCTTCCTCCCTCTATCTGTTTACCACTCCTTCTTGCCTCCCTCTGCCTCTCCTGCTTCTCCTCTCTCCATCCCTCCATCTCTCTCTCAGGCTCGAGTGAACGGACTCAAGTCCTGCGTAATTGTGCTCAGGATACTTAGAGACATGTGCAATAGACACCCTGTCTGGGAACCTCTAAAAGGATGGGTGAGAGCTTCACTGTAATTACCTGGAGTGTTAATCCAGTCACATGAAAACAAAGTGTTAAGCCCTGTTTTCTTTGCATGTTGCACATTCATCTGTGTGTGCGTGTGCTCCTGCAGCCATTAGAGCTCATCTGCGAGAAGGCGATAGCCACCTGCAACAGACCTCTCGGAGCGGGAGAAGCCCTGCGCCGAGTCATGGAGTGTCTGGCCTCAGGCATTCTGCTACCAGGTACGAGATGGATCCCATCAATATACTGTACAACTGGGTTTTCATGCAAATTCCTGCCATTGCTGAATACCAGGGCAGAGGAGAAGGTCCAATCTGGGCAGAGGAGCAGATACATGGACATTCTGCCTCTTTCCACATTTTTGAGATATTTCTGTAGAGAGGAACATTTTTATTAATGACCGAGCAGAGAGCAGCTGTCCGACAGAGGTGATCATTAAGAGAGCATCTTAATTATGGCAGCAGAAGAATTCTTGTACTAAATATTCAGCAAGAAAGACAAAGTTATGCACAACAATATGATTCCTAAAAGTTACATTTTTGCTTTAGGATTCCAATGTCTGCAGAATATTTCATCAAGATGATCTGAATGACACATGCATCAATAATACATTGTGATGTGATTTCAGTTAGTCCTCTCGCCACACTGCAGACATTTTTGTGAGCATCTTAATTATGGCTTTTTTTTTTTTTTGCTCCAAATGTTTAGCATATACTCCAAAATGTATTATTAAAAAGGTGTATCCATAAAACAGAGTTTAACTGTGTTTAACTTTACAGAACTATTTGGGTAGATTTAAAATCCACTGAGGCTCATTAAGAGGGTAGTTTAAAGGATTTATTATTTTAAATAAGAGAACAGAGCAGCGTACATGAATATTAAGAGAAAAAAAATATATACATTTAATTTACAGGTGCAACAATCTGTCCAATACTGGAAAGAGATTTAAGATACAAATTTAAAGTTCAGGATTTTTATCAATTTAATTTGAGGTGACTGGTTTGAAAAGCTCAAAAGCAGATTTTGGTATTTCTATTGTTCCTGCTGCCACTGATGATAATGATGATGATGATGATGATGATGATGATGATGGTGATGAAGATGACCTTTTCTGTCACTTGTGTCATGACTGTGAAGCCCAATTAAAAGTTGCTGTCCCCCCAGGTGGTCCAGGTTTGCACGACCCATGTGAGAAAGAGCCAACGAACACACTCACCAACATGACCGACCAGCAGGCTGGAGCCATTACCTTCAGAGCACAGGTACACACACCCACACACCCACACACACACACACCCACAGACACACACACAGGTTAAATACACTGTTGTTATCACCCAGTTGTACTTGCCCAGAGCTGTCAGTGTGTGGGAATCAGTGAGGAACACGCCTGTTACCACAGAGCCCATCACCGCTATCTTCATGCTCGCAAACACACATATGCTGGTGTGAGTGAGCATTGTGTCTCTCCAGAAACAATTGTGTGGTGCTGAATTTTAATGATTGGTGTGGGAAACTACTGCCACCACCAACCATAAATCCATCTCTGACACCCTGAGGACAGAGTTTTTTGCATGCATGCACCTTTGTGTGTGCGCTGTTGTGACCTTCCTCACACACACACTCGACTGAGCAGAGCAGCTGCTGAGCCGCACAGCTTAGTGAATCCCGCCGTCCATTTCCTTTGAAGGCAGCCCGGGCGACGCTGGAATGTCAATAGGGATAATTGTTGCAGATACAAGTGCGGATAGGAGAGAGGGAGCCGTTCCGTCAATGAGCTACACAGAGCCTCAAGAATGTGTCCGACACTCCGCCTCCCTAATGGATTTATATGTGCGGAGCCATGCTGCTCATCTCTGATTGGTCGTGCAGATTATGAACGCGTACAGTCGACGGAGAATGATGAGTTAACACTGGGACATGCTGGTTAGTGTGTCTGCTGGTGTTAGTGGCATTTACATGGGGAAACATTCGAAAACAGCGACTCTTAATATCTTGGATTTGTTGGGGGGTGAACAGCAAGTGTTTCAAGATAAATATTATTTATTCAAATCTTTGTCTTCCTTGTTGCAATCATGGAGGTGAAATTCCAAATGACTCGATCTCTCATCCTGTGTTTTTGGCTCGACAGCATGCTCTCAGACTCATGGCGTTCGGACAGATCTACAAGGTGTTGGAGATGGAGCCTCTCCCCTCAAATAAACCATCCCAGAAATACCCCTGGTCTGATAAAGAAGGTTTGTACTTTTGTTCACCTGCATCATCCTTATTCCGTCGTCTCTACCTTATCTTTGACTTTTATCCATTTCATCCTCCACGTCAGTCTGTCTTTCATTCTCCTGATTATCGGTCTCTTCGGGCTTTCAGGCCTCTATGAATCCATCTTCTACTCTCTCCCCACTAATCATGTGAGAAAGGATCAGACAGACTAATCATCAACCTTTCTCATGGGATTCTGGACAGAACGCACCTGAGTTCAATAACAGTATCAGGGTCAGATGAGGGCCTATCCACTGTTTTGAAACATGACCTCTGTGGACAGATGAAGTGGTTTTCTACACAAGACTGAGAGCAGCTTCAATAAGGTCGACCTCTCCAAAGATGAGAAAGGTTGTTTGATGTTAAGCTGTTTGATTTTCTCCCCAAAAGTTAAGCCAAAGCCTCCTGATCACCCCCTGGTGGCTGGCTGCAGTATTAAAGCCCACCTCCTCCTTGTTAGCAGATGGGACATGGACCAAACGACTGAGTCAAGGGACTATGCTTTTAAGATGGGATGTTTTTTGCCTCAGTTCGCAGTCGAGTAAGACTCAGGAGTTGGCAAATTTTCAAAGTGACTTTCATGGAGACAAACAACCCGTCTCAGGCCTTTAGGTTCCCCAGACACCGACATGGAAAGTCGCCAAAGCATTTAAAGATTAGGCTGCGTGTAGGAAAGGAGCTTACATGTCTTCCTCTTCTGTTTGCTGCTCTGCCTCTTGTTTGTCTCATCTGTGAGTTGATCCATCTTTACACTCGTGCTCGTGTATGGTTGGTTTTCTGCAATGTTATGCCCCCCCCATAAATTTCTGTCACACACAAGAGCCTTTGTGTGCGTTCTTATAAACATCCTCTTGTAGCAAGTGATTGATTAGTGACACGTCTCTCTCTCTCTCAGGCTTGGGTCTGAAGAGGCCATACGAGGATGGACTTATGGACGACAAGGACCTCATTAAGAAGATGAAGAGGAATCTGAGGAAAGGTACGAAAAGGAGGAAAAATTAAATAGTCATCATCTGATTGTTTCTTCAAACGCCATTTAACTCTTTGCCCATTGGACTCAATCTGTTTTAAAACTGGAAATAAAGTAGATATGAAAATACATACCATCTCATACAAGTTACATTTAGTGTTGGATTGTCTTTATTTTTTGTATTCAGACTCCAGTACATAGCAGCACCGCACTCCAGTTGTCTCCATTCTGTGCCGCCCACCCCCCCCTCCTTTGTCTGGTTCTCTGTTCTCCACTCTTCTTCAGTTCCTCGGAGGCAGCTCAATATTATTGATTGGTTGTGTTTTAGTAGGCCACCCAATCATCTCCAGCTCTTTCTTCATACAAGGGGAAGATGAACCACGACTAATGGAAACAGAAAGGCATTTTTAGATATTGACAAACAGGAGGAGCATGATTGAAAGAGAAAGTTAAATAAACCGGCACCTTTATTCATCATGAAAACAGTCCTAAATTCTGCTAAATGGGATTTATTGCAAACACCATCTCTGAAATGGGCCCAGTTTGTCCCACTACAGCTGGATAATTGATACACCCCCAGTAAAGCCTTATTCACTCAACCCTTGTCTGCTCTGCTTCTTACTGCAACCCTTCATTTTTCTCCGCACTAGTCTTGGACAGCAAAGCCATCGACTCCAACCAGCCAATGAACGCCCTGATGCGGCTGAACCAGATCCGGCCGGGGCTTCAGTATCGCCTGCTGTCTCAGTCGGGCCCGGTTCACGCTCCGGTCTTCACCATGTCTGTGGATCTGGATGGAACCATTTACGAAGCATCTGGATCGTCCAAGAAGACGGCCAAGCTCCACGTCGCTGTCAAGGTGAGAACAAAAGACAGAATCAGATGATATCCATCTTCAACCAACAGGATCTCAATAAGCAACTAGTACATCTAATGAATTTCATCCTCTGAAATCACAAAAGAGCCACTAATGAAAAGAGAGGATTCCTATTTGGCTACCTGAAGTACTTCCTTAGCTTCAGCTGTGAACGGACCTGTGTGCATCTATGAATATGCTTACTGGTGTGTGTGTATGCGTGAGGATGGATGGAGGTGGGCGAATCCATGTAATCCCAAAGTGGTTGTGAACAAAGAGGCTCTCCAGAGCACAGAGCTGGGATAATCCGCCATCAACTCCATTCCCATAAAAGGCTCCATCTTTCCCCTTTTCCATTCCCCTTCTCGCTCACTTTTTTTCCCCATGTGGTCACCTTTGATCTCTCTCTCTCTCTCTTTCTCTGCCGGTTCATTAGCTGGAACACAATCGCCTATTTGGGTCAAAAACTTGTTCCTCTGCTTTTGTCCTCTTCCTGCTCCAACTTTCTGAATGTCTCTGCTGCTCTCTGGCTGGGTTAGGTCACTATAAGTAGTGAGCTGTGTTAATGATGCTTCTGGAAGAGTTCAATTTGAAAATAGAGAACAGTTGTTTTCTAACTGCCCAGGGATATTTCTGTGATAACAGCAGTAAATTAATTCCATCACACTCAAACTCCCTGTTAACATCCATCCTCAGTAACCTGATCAATGGCCTGTAACCTGGCAGGAACACTCCCAAGATACTTTGAGGAGGAACTTGAAATCTGATCACTCAGACATTCAGAGATGGTCTGGGACACACATGGCCCTGCTGAAGGACCGCCTACTCAAACGTGTTTTGACCAGCTACAGTTTCACAATGACGCCAAACACAACTTAACACCAAACACAAATATATAAACGAGGAACATCAGGTTTCATTATAAAGCCACGGAGTGATTCAGTCAGACGTCCTGGCTCCTCTCTCTCAATCTGTCCTTCTCAAACTGACACCATCGAGTTATTACAGACAGAGCAAGGTCCAATCACAAGTGAGCACAGGTTCAGGATTTTAATGACAGGTGCAAACAGTCAAACTTGAGGCTGTTTGGGATTTTAATATCAAGGGTACATCATTGATCTTGGTCTCAACGTGATTGTCTCATCTCCCCAGGTTCTCCAGGCGATGGGCTACCCGACGGGTTTCGACTCAGACCTGGACCCCATGAGTTCGGATGAGAAGTCGGACGGTGAAGGGAAGAGCGACACGTCCTCACATACGAGCAATAACCCAACTCACACCTCGGACAGCTCCAACACACTGGAGGTGGGGAATAAGAAACGTACTGAAGTAATTAAAGCAAATCTCTTCTAATATTTTTAAGGGCACAAAAATGCTATTTCTAATGTTTACTGTCCTCAAGTAAAGACAGATCTAGTGAAGTTAGAAGTGAGATGCTTTTACATTAAATCCCTTCATCCTCGTCCCCTAGGTGCGAACTCAGGGTCCAATACTGACAGCAAGTGGGAAGAACCCCGTCATGGAGCTGAACGAGAAGAGACGAGGACTCAAATATGAGCTCATCTCTGAAAGTGGAGGCAGCCATGACAAACGTTTCATTATGGAGGTGAGGGTTTCATATTCTGATGCATGCACACATAAGAGAAAGTGCAGAGCCGTATAATTTAACCACAAAGGTATAAAAACAGGTATAAGGTATAAAATAATTTCACGAGTACACATCAATGTGCACTGTAGCCAAAGACATAAACAGAGGCAGAGTCAAGGCCACACACTAACAGGCTGATCGCCGGCAGAGTCAATCAGTCAACTTGGTTCCGGGAGCAGGACTGTTCTCCGTGGGGTGTGCTGTTTTCAGACACGCCTGGCTGCTCCATCGCTCTGCTGATTGATTAGCTGGCCTGCCTGACAGAAGGGCATTGCTAAACAAGCTGTCCTGTTCAGCCAGACTCACCGGCTGATGACTGATAAACACCACGATAAAAATCACGAGCGGAAACCACTACAACTCGAATTAGATAAGAAAAACTACTGTGATAGAACCATCATATGGCTCCAGACTAGCTTTCTGTTTCAATTTCTGTGTGTTTACATCTTCAGGTGGAAGTGGACGGGCAGAAGTTTCGCGGGGCAGGCCCCAACAAAAAGGTAGCAAAGGCCAGTGCTGCTCTAGCTGCCCTGGAAAAACTCTTCTCTGGTCCCAACGCAGCTGCAATCAAGAAGAAGAAGATACTGCCTCAGGTAAGGAGCCACAAACAGAGAGGAATGTGCGTTCACATGAAACAACAACCAGCAGTTTTAGATTTCCTCTCAAGGCTAAAGTCAGTGCAACTTGAAAATAACCAGTAACACTTCAGAGCCACAAGACCATTGGTCCAATTTGTTTGGCTGGCCGTAATCAATAACACTGAGTTTAACAAGTGTCTAATCAGATCAGTGCTGGACAGTGATCCGATTTAGTTACTGAGCCTGTGTTCTAACAGACTCGTGAACAATCAGGCCCGTAATGCTTAGGAAGAGTGTCTTAAATTAGTGTGTGTGGTTCTGTAGTGTCTGTGGCCCCTTCATGCAGATATCTGTGTATGTAAATATTAAATATTTCTTTACACTTCAATGTTTGAAGCAAACTCACGTGTGGTGTAAACTGTGTGTGCTCAGACTAAAGGAGCCCTGGCGGCGGCAGCAGCAGCCTCAGCAGTAGCAGCTCAGGTCGCCAGAGGAAGAGGAAGAGCAGCACTCGCAAGAGGACCCTTCATCAGTGCAGCTGCACCTGGATACATGACGCAAGGTAGGGAGAGTTACCTCCACCAAGTGTGTTATTAGCATGATTACACAAAAACTAAAGGACGGATTATCATGAAACTTGGTGAAAAGATGTGATACGAGTCAAGAAAGAACTCATTACATTTGTGTACAGATCCAGGATCGACTTCCTCCCGGTTCCTTCCCTTTTTTTGTTCTGTAGAATACTTTATCAGATTTATTTCATATTTGACATGGTTTTTGCAGACTTGGCATTTTCCTTTACTCAGAGCTTCACGGTATTGACCTTTTCTTCTGCTTTATGAAGTTGGCATCTTTTTCCCCTGCAGTCGTATGGGAAATATCACAGGCGACGGTCCTGCAGTGCAGGATAGTAGCTGGTGAACTCAATGATAAACTGGGTTATCAGAAAATCATGCAGCAAAACTTACCAGTGGTGATTTTGGTCTTGATATTAAGATCTCAGTTAGTGCCAAACATCCACCAATATGACTTAGATTAATGTTATGGGGGAGCGTAGCTTCTACTCCAGAATCTAGACAGGCCGTAACACTCATCTGAACTCAGTGTTGAAAGGAGCAGTTTGGAATTTAACAAGTGCACAACTAACTGGCCCCTGTAACCTCCTCCTCCTCAACAGGCTTCGGGACACCATATGGCTACAGCCCTGCTGCAGCAGCTGCTCCTGCATACGGTATGTGCTCCATGTTTGTTTTCCGGTCCTCATCCATCCTCCGTCTTTAAGCTTCTTGTAACTTCTCCCCTCTCTGAACCACAGTTTCTCCTCAATCAACCACAACTGCTAACAAAACTAGATCACTCTTCAGTGAATGTGTACCGCCAACTGCCTCTTTGCTGCATTTCTCCATAGTTTGAGTGTTTGGCTCTGATTTTCACTCATAATTAACCAAGTTTGACCCATTGCTCTTTGTTGCTTCAAACTAATTAGTGTGTACGCCTCGTCCGCTCACTGGTTGTTTCTCACACTGCCTGTTGCCTCTCAAACCCTCGTCTCTAATGGAGCTGCCAGTGTCAAAATTCCCACAAATTGATGGCTGTTATGATGAAACGCAAACACACACCTACGCACACAGACCATAAATTAACCCAGACACCCACTGTTCTGCTGCAGATTCATTTCTGCTCAGACTATCAGGAGACATAGTGCGAGTTCCTCACTTCTCACACTGTTATTTAAGACAGGCTGGGGGGGCAGCGCCAGCACTTTACTCTGCTCCCGTCATGATGCTGCTGCTGCTAAAGGGTTTCAATGTCCTCCCTCTCTCTCTCTCCCACACACAGACATTAATGACTTAACTCTGCACTTGTCCATGACCTTTAACAACGTAGCTATTGGTGCAAAATCCACTGAATACATCTCTCCTGAACATTAGTCATATTGACCTCAACAGACTGGGCCTTGTGTGGTGTGTGTACACATGTAGCAGTGCTGAGGCCCCTCTGTCCACCCTGCAGCTCAGCCTGTGAAAGGCTCTTATGTGCTGGGAGGAACTGGTCTGAGGCCTCAGGCAGGCGTTAAGTTACTCCCGAAGGAGCCAGCAGTCCCGAACATGAAGCGCACCTTAGTTCAAGTGTTCAAATGTTCACGAGATCTGGAACTCTGCGTCCGTTTGCCGTGTTTCCTTCACTGTCAACACACTTCACATGTTATTATTGTGAAGGCCAAACTTGGAGAAATACTCAGAATTGGCCAATACTCAGTGGCCATGACATCTCAAAATGTAAAAGGGAAGTCAGAAGATTTCTTCATGAACAGCCAACGAAAATACTTAAACGTCACCAGATCAATCGATCAAGAAAAAGATAAAAGAAACTAAAATATGATGCAAGTGTTCTAATAAACTGAAATTAGCCTCAACCATCTGCTTTCTTCTCTTTAACCCTGAATCTGTCTCCTACTCGGTTCCTCTAACCGCTGACTAACAGCTGACTACAAGCGTGTCTGCCTGTCCTCACACACCTAACAAACCCCGTTGGGGACGCCTGTTGTGTAGTGAGCACACTAAACACTTGGTGATTTGTTGCCCTGGACTCATGCAGAGCTGTGCTCTTCTCGTGTCTCCCCTCCAGGTTTGCCCAAGAGAATGCTTCTGTTGCCTGTCATGAAAGTTCCCGCCTACCCCGTCCCCCACTACCACTTCTTTTAGCTTTTCAGGAGACATGCAAACCAAACGCACCTTTTTCTAGAAGGGAAACTCTGTCCATTTGTATTTTTCTACAATATCTGTGGAGGGGAGAGGTTTAAGGACTTGAGCTGGAGATTTGTAAAAGCGCTTTTTTGTTTTTGCTTTTTGTTGCGTTTCTTTTTCATACCGTTTCCAAAAACTTTTAAATACTGCAGATTTAAGTTCTTAAAGAAACTTGAAGGATTTGTACTGTGAATTGTTACCTCATTCCCTGAGTCTAAATTATATATCGATATGGACCTTTTGTTATTTTGCTTATTCTTTGCTCGGACGAGGATAGCTTTTGCAATTTAAGACAAGCAAGACACACATTTTCTGTAAAAAGAAACAATGTGAGCTGTGCGAAGGATGTACAGGAGAAAATAAATTATGTTGAAAAATGAATAAAATCTCCTACGAAAGTAAGACTTGCCTGGTGTATATCTGATTTAAAGCGTTCAGCAGAAGGATCTTTTAAGCACTCTTTAAAAACTACAAACAGTGAGGATCTAAACTAACGTTTCAACATCAAGCTTTAATATTCCAGCCTTATATATTCATCGATTGGATTTGAAGCTTTCCACTTTCCCCGGCATCTCTACTTGCATCCTTCTGACCCTCAGCTTACAGTCAGACGAGGAGAAGACAAAGGATGAATTTAGAAAGCTCTTGTTAGATCCTGCGTCTTGCATTCAGCGGCACGATCTCATTACCTGATGTGGATTAGTGTTTGGCAGCTTTCCCACAGCCACCACCTACAGTCCATACAGACGGCTTATATACAGCGTGCAGCCTTTTGTCATCAGCAGTGTAATATCCAGGCTGAATTTAATCTGCTTTACAAGGGCTCCAAAATAAAAAACAAAAGTATTTCCTTCTACATAGACTCTCTCTTAATTAACATTTTATATTTTTCATGATTTATTATCATATTTGTAAGAATCAATTGAGCCACTGAAGCTTTTTCTCAAAACAGCCCATGATGAATATCACAAGCATGACCATGTTTCAGGTAAAATTTTTACAAATTGATCATTTAAAAAACGAGGAATGTGGATAAACTAAATAGAGATGAAGGTCAAAGGTCAGTACCTGTCTAGCTAGTTAAACCGGCCCTTCTCCACATCTTGGTCATCAACCAGCGAGAGATAAACCCTGAGGACGTCTGCATGTTTACGGCCATGAAACGCAGCCATTGGTTGAGAGGACCCTGTATCTTGTCCAATGGTTGGTTTTTAATCAGAAAAGCTTTAATTCAATCTTCCATGATAGATTATTTACATCTGTTAGTGTGTGTATTCTTTTCCTTTTATACTTTGGTTTGATTTGATTCCTTACCTCACACAAAGTCACAGCCCCACAGAGAGGATTTACCTCCCAATCTGATTAATCTGTGTCTGATCCCATTTTCACTCTTCACATGCTTTTTTCTTATCATCCTACAACCACTGCATAAATACCTGAATAAATATTCTAACAACTCATTTTTGGTGGTCCACAGTAGATGTATCATTCAGAACCAGGCTTCCTGTTAGCCCCGACAGTCTTTATGCTAACTTGAAGTAATCTTATCCAAAAAGAAAAATCTCTTTAACCCATTAAACTCATTGTTTTTAACAAAGAACTTTATAACAGTCTGATTTATTCATAAATTACTCCCTTTCTCTCTCTCCTTCCTTCATCTGTCTGCAGGGGGACTTTTCATTGACAATCCCTTCTACCAGCCGCGGACCCTCGCTCCATTCATCATCCACCTGGGCCCCCAGGATCTCTTCTCTGAATTCTAGAGGAGGCAGGTTTTGGGATTCTCTTGTCACTCTCACACGCCCACCTATTTTTCTGTCCCTGTGGGGGGGCTGCCTTTCTGACCCCGGCTGACGGACTCACGGATGCTTAACAGTTTTTGTTTGACCAGTCCACTGGGGGGAAATAAAACTTTTCTGCAGAACTGTCCAACCCACAGACCTAGAGGCTCGAAGCGCCTCTGTCCCATTTTCTGCCCTCTCCATCCAGATGGTCTCGTCGGAGGAGAAGGGCGACTTTCCAATAAGCAATACTCGGATTTTACGGAAAACGTTCAGCTGCGGCTGTGCGAGGCTTTGGCTGAACCTCTGTCTTTCTTATAGCAATACATCTGAACTCGTCTCTTTGAGCTCAACTTACTTGAGAAGATGTGAATGTTCGATGGAGTTTTAACCCAACACAGCATTGCAATAGTTCATTGATTGTATATTCATTGTATGTGTGTGTGTACGTGTGGCTATAACGTTACTATATACACATATGTATGGTGTATGTTTCTATAATGATGTGTTGATGATAATATTACTATACGATGATGTATTTATGTAAATACTCTACAAAATATAACTATTGTTGGTATAAATTATTTTAGAATTATAAAGTGAAATCTAACTAATATCACAGTATAGCTTTCTTCCAATTTTATATACACTGAGCAATTGAGGCTAGTTCTAGAAGATGCAATATTATCTTTGGTATTCCTATTAACCCTGTGCTGTTAGAATTATAATGCTTCCTTCTTTCTTTCCTTCACTTTTCCTCTCTTTGATGTCTTTCTGAGCACGTTCTCCGCTGCCCGAGGTTTATTTACATGGGCCGGACAAAGAAGTGCTCACACACTCATAACCTGATCCCCACACACACACTTCACGTGTCAGAAAGCACATTTTCTATAGTCTCACTGCTGGCAGGGAACACTGTTGTTATTGTTCGTGCATAATATGTGTATACTCTGATGTACGTGCTCCTCCCTTCTAACATGAACGGACTCGCCCATCGACACACTGGCCTTAGGGACACAAAGCACAGCTCTATGACACCGCTCAAAGCTCCTCCCTGCTGCAAACACATTCACACCCTCCTCCCTCCCGTCGACACTATGAAGTGATGCTGCTGGTGGCAGGAACACAAAAAGGCCAAGTGAACACAGTGGGAAAGACACCACACAAACTACTGGCAAACTACATATAAAGCCCGGCTAAGATTTTAAACAGCAGGACATTGAATTGGATTCACATGATCCTGTCTCTTATTTTTTTCCCCAAACTGATTTCTCCTGTAGCATTTTCAAGAGGATTTATGGAGGAGGACACATTTCAGCGCTTGTTGACATCAACTGAATTGATGTTTTGAAGTTTATATTAGTGTTTTACCACGTGGTGCCTTTGCCACAACATCTGAGCAAAGAAGATAAAAACCTGGTTAGATCCATGTTCCAGCGACCACGGCTGCCTGTGACCATCTGAGGAAAAGATACCTAGAGATAAGAAAATGTACCAGAAGCTCCTTCAAAAGCCTTAAACTCCGTCAAATTATCAGAGTATTGGTCTATGACATTAAACTTGTATGAATAAGAAACAAAGTCAAATTTATCAAATGGTTTTAGGTTCAGTTCATCCATTTCAGTTGGACTTGTTCTGTTCCTGGTTGATCAGCGTTGCCAACTCCTGATTGGTTCCCCTGTTGTGACATCACCGTTTTTACAACTCAACTCCTCTTATGTCAAGTTAGTCAGAAAAGTAAAGAACAAACACAGATGCAGAAACAGCCCCAGCTTCAGTGGAGCTTATTGTCATTTTCATGAGTCCCCATCATTTATAAAAGGAAGCTGATTGTAAAAGTGTTTTCAGAGCCGTTACTGTGCTTTTTAATGGAACTATTTAAAGACACCAGTCACTACATGTGAGGAAGCAAAACTAAATTCTGAGATCAAAAATGTCTTTTGAAGAAATATGTTGATACTGACTTTGTATTTGAGGCCGAGGTTGAGTCATTTGAAGATTTGAAGCCTCTTCATGTCATTTATGGTTCCTCATCTTCTATTCCCACTGACCTCAGCTCCCTGTCACTGTCCTGGTTTCTGCAGAGGAATTTGCAGAGAGAGAGTTTAGTTGGTTTTCATTTCTTATCAATACTTGACAGTATAATGGTAGTGTTGGGAGTCATTCCTTGTTATAGCACATAGTCAATTTACATGGTAGTTATTAGACAGAGATGGCGTCAAACTGAGGTTTTCTGGGATATTTTAGGAATGAACAGGTGTCACAGCGCTGCATGGGCTTAAAAATCAGCACACACAGTACCAGGGAGAATTCAGTCAAATGTCTGTGGTGCTTATATGCTTCTAAAACGTCTTCATGTTCTTGAAACAGAGACAATACGTCAGTCAGCCGAGGTAAAACTGAACAGAATGTGCATCACGATGCTTTGATTCTTCTCATGCTCGCCTTGATCTGGGCGCCAGCTTGATCTCCTGTGCCAGCTTCGATTCCACTGAAACGGCTGAGAACGAGAAAACAGAGTCACTGAGGTTTTTGAAAACAAGTCAAATTAGACTCAAATGTTTGTGACGTCACTGAAGATGGAAGGAAGTGCGACAACGAGCTATGATGACGAGTTTGGAGGTTGTGCGGTTGGGTCAGAGCAGTGGGGTCAACTCTACCACTGGTTTGAATCCTCTACCATGTTAATGAGGCATCTGCCGTCCTGCCCTGCAGGAATCTGTATTTAAAAATCACAGAAACTTCATTAATCCATCTTAGAAATGTTATTGGCTCTTAAGAATGTGTAATTGCACCAAAGCTGCTACACCACTCTGCTGCAAATAAAAACTTACTAGATACAGCATTTTATTTGCTAATCTTTGTTTACATACTGTGTGGAAATGCATCAGGTTTGAATATACCAGAGTAAATTAGCAGCTTTAAATTGCCTAAGCATAAAATACTTATAAAAACACCTTCCCTGACAGTTTTATCGTCTATGGATCTTTGCAGAACACAGTTTTGATTATTCTCAGCTTTTCCCTGCGGCTTTCCAGCAGATCCCAGCGCACGTGTAGTCGTCTCATTTCCAAAAACTCTCCAACAAGAATCTGATGCTGCTTTACTGAGACTTTTCATCCTCTTGTGGAATTCACACACACAGGTGAATAACTTGGAGCTCTGCTGTGTAGAAACAGACTCTCCCTCTCTCCAGATGGCCCACATTAATAAGGCAGACGCATACCTCGGTGAGCAACCTTTTCATTTCCCCTCAGACGGAACAGACACAGTCACCCGGGCTACTGACCCTGTCCTCTTGGTCTGTTGGCTGGACAACTGCTCTCAGAGGAACCGTGGCAGAGCCCAGGGAGACGCAGTCGGTCTAAAAGAGGCAGAAAGCTTCTGGTGGGACTTTACAAGCTGATCCACAGCTGACTGGTCATTTCATCTCGTTAGGCAGAGGTCCCACAGATTGTATCTCAGAAAAGGAGGTTCGATTTTTGGCCCTGTCTTTTGTTTGGTTGGTTTTTACAAAAATGAACTTAACAGATTTTCAAATTAATTGATACTAGGACGGGACATCGACCAAGAAGAATCCGTTTAATATTAAAGCATATCCAGTAAGATGTTCACTTTCTAAAATTCCTAGATATGATTTCCCAGGAAATAATTTAACGATTGGGGCGGGGATTGAATTTAAGGGGACTGTTGGTCTACTGGGTGCCATTCTAGTTGTTTATAAATTACTGGGAGATGCAAAAATAAATCAGTGATGTTGTATTTAAAATTTTACTGCTAGTTCCTTTCCCTGTACTGTATAAAGATGAAAACCAGGCACACTTTACTTATAAACTCCTCAGAGTGACATGTTTTCCTGAAGAATGGCTCTCGGTGGCAGGCTCGGCACGGTCACGTCTGTGTGGATAGATTTTCTAGAGACTAATGGGTGTTTGTGCTGGACCTGAGCTTTCTGATGGATGTTGTTCCTGCTCCAGCGATCCCTAGAAATTTCTCTAACCGTGGCAGCCATTGTCAACAACCCTCGCATCCCTCTCCCCTGCTGCTACAGTTTTACTAACACTGCCTGTCTGGGCGTTCAACAACAACAACAACAACAACCACAACTTACACCTGTAACCCAAGAAGCACAAAACAAACACGACCAGCGCACCCACACATCCTTCTCAGGGCTACCTGACACATGTATATGCAAATGGCCACACGCGTCCGAGCACACATGTAATCATATATGTAAATATCTCAGCATTCAGTCCGAGCACATTAAGACAGCATGACATTCTCTGCTTTGTATATAACACTTATGATTGTACTGTATGTGGTCAGTCATACAAGTGGTTAGGCCTCGTTTGTACTCTAGGATTTGAGCCATGTCTGAAAACACACCCCCATATCTCCGTGTATTATCTTGGTGCTTTACAATGGGCTGTCTGTAGCACTGTACAAAATAGGTTTTACTTTTCAGTTTGCTTTTCTGGAAGAACAGCAGTTATGTGTTACGAGGGAGGAGTTCCGTCATCAGAGGACGTTGTTTCAGCACCAAACACAGAGGCTTTGCATGTTTAGATGCTGCGGTTTGTTCATTAGATCGAGTATGAAGTGTTTTTGCTGCCAGGTGACGTCAGGTTGTTGGACTTTCTATTGGGAGACCTCGTAAGCTCCGTTTCCCAAAGGCTCCTCTTTATCTTCACTGTCAGGTCAAAGGTCAAGAAGCAAATTGATTCAGAGATGTTTTGGGGAAATGGGGTTAGGTTCGTTCTTTAAGACGGATTTATCCAGACACCGAAGCCTCTAAAGCCTTTGTGACATAAAATCTGAACTTCTCGGCAGCCTCAGAAGAGAAACTCTATTCAGTGCATGGTCTGATCTTCACCGTCTAGACAACTACAAAATGTCAGGTTGGTGAAAAAAAATATCAAAACAAAGCAGCTCTGAAAATCTATCCTCTGAAGCAAAGCTTGCTAGTTCTTGTATTAGCGCAGAGAGAGTGAGAGAAGAGTTTCACAAAGAGCCTGAGAGACACAAACGAGTTCAACTGAGCTCTGCAGAGCAGCAGAAATAGATCCTGGATCACATTTCAACTGCTGAGGCAAAGTTAACCAGACTAACTGCTGAGCAGATCGTTTTCTGTGGGGGTGTGTGCGTGTGAGAGTCGAGTTGAGCTGAGGAAAATGGGTGTGTGTGTCCGACCTGCTCATAAACTCATGGGGAAGGGGAGATATTTCACACACACACACCCCACCCACACACACACACACGCAGTCACACTGAGCATGCTGTTGCATACTTCCTGGTCACCTGATTATTTGAGTCCGATGACCTCCTGATAACCAATCAAAGCATCATTTTGGTTGAGAATGTACGCTGTACTGTTGAAGTGATTGTAGAGTAGAATGTATTTACTCATAGAAAGAGTAAACTTACTTTTTGTAGAGAAGCATATACAGAATATATATACACACACACGCATCTATATATCTTTTGAACTACTCGTGTGTGTGTGTGTGAGTTGTTTTTGGCGCATCCACCCTTTTACGATTTAATATTTCTTTCCCCTTTTTAAATTTTTATTTATGATGCTTTGACAACGGTAGCGTTTTATGAGTGACAAGTTGTTCCTGTAAATATTATTTTTATCAATTTATTTTATTTTTGACAAAGGGGGATTAAAAGAGACTTTTTCATGATGCTGCCTATGAAATAATAAAGTTATATCTGTCCTCAGAATCTATTTGATCAGAGTAAATGTTGACATGTAAACAGTGAGTGTTTCAAAAGAGACCGATGACAATGAATGTGGGATTATTTGAAGTCACTGTATTGATCATTTTAATTGGTAGCAACATTCACAGCGGAGACGATCTCTGGCCGTCACTGTTCTCGACATATTCTGCTTGATGAAATGAAAATAAAACTGAGAAAGTGCTGAATCTCTGGAGGGATGTTTTTTTTCATCATCTCTGAAAACTGGAACTGAGGAAGCGTTTGAACATTTGATGATTATCAAAAATATTTTTAACCTGGTGTTTAATTTATTTCAATATAACGCTACAAGACAAGCTTCAAAGAATAAAAATAAAACAGTATTAGGACAATGTGAAAAAGTTGTAAAATTGGGCAAATGTCCGCGAATATATGATTTAAGAATTTAGACATTTCAAAAACATTAAAATATGGTATAAAAAATGTTTTAGAAGATACAGAGAAAAGAAGAACAGAAGAATCTTCACCAATAAAGGAATAAAGAAAAAATTGCATTTTGTCATAATGTAAATCAAATACAGTTTGTATATTTAAAAGACAGCTTTATCCTAGCAGCAGGCTATGCTTTGGAAAGCTATGCTTGGAGCTAACATATACCACTGTCAATATATTAATGGAGTGTGGTTAGAATGGTAACATTTGCTAGAAATAAACACAAAGTTTCAGAATATAAAAAGACAGAGCAAATGCATATAAACAAGACTAAATCAACAGATGGATGCTAGCAGCAGGCTAAGCTTAGGAACACCCCTGCTTGGAGCTAAATGCTAACATGCCCATGTGCTGCATATACAGGGTTTACAGTAAACAATTTATCAATTAACATCTTAGCCTGTAACATTAGCTTAAATTAAATAAACTAAGTTCGACCATTTAAAAGAGAAAGACCAAAACATATTAACTGGACAGCTATATGCTATCAATAGGCTATGCTAGCAGCAGGCTATACTTAGCTATGCTTCAAGCTAAATGCTAACATGTTTATCCACTGCAAGTAAAGTTGAGTGTCGTTAGCGGACTAGCACTTGTTTAAGATAAATAGATAAAGACTAAACAGAGACATATAACAAGAATAAATCACACATGGGATTTAAATGTACACATGATAATGAGATATGATGAATATGATGGTGTCACACTCACCCGGTGGTGGAGGTGGGGGTAGAGGAGGTGGTGGTGGTGGGGGGGGAGATGGAGCAAACTCTGACAAGATGCTGGAACAAACTGGACAAAGAGACACAGGTGAAGAGACACTCAGGTGATTAGTAAGGGCGGGAAAACCAGTCAAAGACAGGAAGTGAGGCCTTTGATGCCAGAGACAAACAGGAAGTTACAAACAATTGAGACACGAATGCAAACAGTCAACACAAGTAGAACAAGGCCTTTACATTTTTACTTAACAAGTACAAGAAAAGATCAACAAAAAAAGTAACAAAACGTCCCTGAAGACTCACAACAAATGCACAATCACAAAAACGGATTAAAGTCCGTACAATGCATCATCTGAGGAAAAAACTGACTCTAACATCCAGAGACATGGCTGAAAAAGAGTTGTGTAATGCAGGGGGAATTGATATTAATATAATACATTATAAATCATCTTCATTAGACATACCAAAACAAAAACAAACACACCCTTATACACAGATAGATTTTACATTGACTTCACTGGGGCCTGATCAGTGAACTGTTTGATTCGGGAGACACGTTCCTAAATGTCATCCTGAGCACAATATTTGGGGTTTATTTTTGTATTAAAATGTTATTACCGTCCTAATGGGAACATGCCCACATGATTAAGGCCACATTCTGACACTCAGAGGTGATAATACTTGAGTCATCATGTCACACGATAATCACAGAGTCCAGGTTAGGGCCGATAATTATCAGGTTTGTGGAAGAGGAGTTTCCCAGAAAGGGTTCGGTTCAGCAACTTGAGCTGTCAGTCATCTTCGGAGCGGCACTGCTGACGACTCAGTCCGAGGATCCGGTGACATCTCCAGCTGTCAGCGCACAGCCACCGCCGCCAATCATCCCGGGGAAGCCACGAGACGGCGTTTGTGCGACTGTGAGCGTTTTTTCCGAGGAAGAACAACTGGAGGGAGAAGGTTCTTTTTGTTGGAAAGAGAGCAAACAAGACGGAGAGGACGAGGATGAAACTCTCCAGAAGATGACAGTTATCCTGACAAACTCAACCCTGCCTGTCAGATATCAGCAGACTGTTTCAAATTTTTATTTTCATTGTATAATTTTCCTAGAAAGTGACACAAACGAAGCCATTGTAGAAATCTGGATCGGTAGCACCCGTGTCAAACTTCTCATTCTGCCTGTAGACATTTTAAGAGCTTGCACATGGAATCATGTTTGACTGAAGCAGAACTGGTCAGATCCCAGTTGGATGATTAAGCTTGGCCGTGGGCCTCCTCTCACGCTCTCAGAGTTATGTTCACGCTAATCTGGAAAACCAATAAGAAAGGCGACACCAGAGGCGTCTGCGTTGTCCACATTCATTCACTGTGCGTCGATGAGCGACCTTGGACTGGGGACAACTTCCTGGATTGGCCCCGATTATGTTTCAACACTGATACGATAACAACTCAGATTAATTTGACAGGACTGGTTTGGTCCCTCCTGACGCAGGACATTAGTGCCTGTTTATAGACGACACGATTCACTAAGTCGCTTAAAACGATAGTGGAGGTGGCGGCCAAACTTTCTGGCTCCACAGTGACCACTGGAGATAAAAATGGTAATTCGTCACAGCTTGTAAACGTCCACTTAAAGAGACATTTACTTTATAAACATATGAAAAACGATAAACTGTTGATGAGACAATATATTAAATATGGCGATGCCTGCGAGCTAGTTCTGGCAGGCAACTCGAGCTGCGCTGCGCCAATCATGTTACATACATCATGTGACATACATCATGTGACATACATCATGTGACATACCTCAATCTCCACAACCATCTATAATACACACCCACCTTATCAGGTGGTCTATTTAACCAAAGAGACATTTCCCATCAACCCCTCTTGCTCGCACTGCTGCTGCAGTATTGCTACCTGTTGCTTCAGCCCCTCCACCACCCCAGCATCCACCTGTAGGCTCCAACAGGGGGTTACAAGTATTTGCTCATCAATCCCATCACGTGTAATCATATGGGGGAGTGATTAAGTTGGAGTCTAGACGCCAAACACTAAATCTGTTGTAATAAATATATTACATGAACGTGAGTTGTCTGACTGAAATAGTTTAATTGAAGGTATCAGCGTTTGCTGTGGGAGATTGTGACACAATATTTATATTTGCTCACTTTTTATAGATAAAACAAATGAAGAATGAATAAACAATAAACAATCTAAAGAGGAATCAAGGGATT
Organism: Pleuronectes platessa; assembly: GCF_947347685.1. Taxonomy (NCBI): domain Eukaryota; kingdom Metazoa; phylum Chordata; class Actinopteri; order Pleuronectiformes; family Pleuronectidae; genus Pleuronectes; species Pleuronectes platessa. The sequence goes on along the minus strand of NC_070644.1, from coordinate 14,816,866 downwards.
CCCAAACAAAATAAACATGTGAGACACATTCAACCCCTAAAACCCAAAGGATGTTGGTTTGAGCGAGTTCACAGAAAATACCTGCACATGTTTCCTTTGCTGCTGCAAACTGAGGCTGTCACTAATCTGCTGTAATCACCTCAGGAGTCGTGAGGGGACAAAGGACATCACAGGCCTGAGGATTACTGTCCTGGTTTTATTTTGAGCTTAACTTTCAAATTGTTTTTGATTTCTGGAATCATTCTGTGACCCTCAGAAGACGGTTCCCACTGGATTAACCAGTAACCCAAACTATAAATAATGAAAACAACCAGACAAGAATTATCAGCGTTAAATTGTGTATTCACATGGTGAGTGTAAGTGTGAGTCTGCAAATAAATTAATAAATTGTCAACCTTGAAATAGATATTTAATAACTGTATGTGATCAATGCTTTTTTGAATCTGGTGATAAACTTGTCAAACCAGCAACACAAGGTCAGTGTGTATTCTTACATGCAGGTGACAGGGAGTTCAGGAGGTTGTTAGGAGGCTCTAGGGTTCAAATGGCTTCACACACTCGCACACACGCACTCACACTCACAAACACTCGCACACACACACACACAGACACACACTCAGATCACAAATCACTCCCGACAGAGCAGCAACTGAAGATGTCCGTCCCCTTAGCATTCCACTGTTGCGTTTGACTGTGTTACCGCCTGTCGCTTTTATTTATAGCTCAGTAATGCATGACAGAAGGAGGAGGAGGAGGGAGGGGGGGGGGTGAAGGTGTCAAACTGATATTGCATAATGCTGACGCTCAGATCCTGCGGCCGCTGCAGGTAGCAGGTTTCCACCTCGCCCTGCCTGCTGCTCTGCAATCTGCAGCTGCAGAGGCCCGAGGCAGAGCCAAGACCCCCCCCCTTCACTGAGGTATAAACACTTCACATTATATATATATATATATATATGTGTGTAAGAAGACCTCCTGCTCAGTTTCATGCACTGAGGCTCGGGCAGAGAATAGCTGGGCTCTGACTCAGATAACGGGGCCATATGTCAGGAGGGGACGTTCTCTGAGGGACATGATGAGCGATGGAGCTGCAGCCAGAGGACGTCAAAGCCACGCAGAGATGTCCTCCCAGCTCCGGGGGACACAGTCCCTTCAAGAGGCTGAGAGGTAGACGCTGTGTTCACAGGACGTAATTAGCAGAGAGAAGACAGGTTTGTTTTCATGTTCAGAACTTCCTCAGATGTCCAGAGACATGTTCCCGAGAGGGGACTTACAGACAAGTCTCATTAGAACAACAGCCTGCGTCTCCTTCATCTCCTTCTCCTCCTCAGCTCCTCATCACAAGACCTCAGATAGGAGCTGGAGAGAAAATAATATTTATCACTTTATACATTTATATATAGAGGGTGCTTTGAGCTCTGGTGACGGATAAAGATTCAAACACACAGACAATAACGCAAAACGAGATAAGAAGGTAGACGTGTCAACAAAAAGCAGAAAACATGATAAAGAGGAGGTTTTCTGTTCATATTAGTTATATAGTTTAAACTCTAGGAGCAGATTCCTTGTATTCAAATAACTGTAGATTTCAGAAGACTCATTTACTCCATCTATCCATCCATCTCTCTCTTGCTCTATCCATCTATCATTGTACTATGGTAAGCGGATTTCAGTTTTTTTAACTTAACAAGAGAGTTTCCCTTTTTCTTCTGCTGATCAATTTGATTTAAAAAAAATGAGGGCTGTACATCAAACCGCAAAACCTGTGATTTAGCATCTTTTTATTCAGAAAGCTTCTGATTTCAACCCCTTTACTTTATGAGGGAAACGTTCTTGTGTCACAGCAGATGATTTAATACCATTTGAGAACTTTGGATTCATCATTTAACATTAAGGTATTTTATTAAGATTTGATTGAACATTTTCTGGATAATTCACCGGAGGCAGCTCTTTGAATTATATTTTTTCAACGTCTCTAACCTCAGACCAGATTGGTCATGGAAACTCTTACCACAAGTTTCCAGTTCCCGCGGTGACATCAGATGTCTTTCGTTTAACCAACATCAAAATGATGATAGACGAGAAATTAGGAATAATTCAAAACAACAAATGTTTTTAAAAGACATTTGATAAATGAAAAAGAAAGAAGCAGAGATGGTTTTGTGTCGATATCTTTATATTGAAATCCATGAAGTATACACAATGCATCCTACTCTATTACAAGTTCCACACATTGATAATGTCGTTTCTGTTGCTGGATGATAAAGCTACGTTTTGGCATTTTAATATCACCAAACAGCAGTGAGGCCGAGGAGCCTGGAGCGAAAAACCAAAACGTTAAAAAAACCAAAACGTAGCTGTGGATTAAACGGTAGCACAGCAGCAGGTAGGTCGGTACGAGGAGGCGACATTAGTTAAAGTTACAGAGTAAAAAATCATCAACAAAAAACTCAGTATTTTAAATGTTTGTTATGTACAACCCAGTGCCTTCTGTGGAACGACTCCTCAGCTTCTCTCTCTTCTCATCAGGGACTTTTCACAAGTAGATTCCAGCCAATCACATTCCACCTGATGCAATTTACAGTAAAGACTCATTTTAGGCTGAAAGAAATAATTAAATTCGGTGTATCCCCCTTCCTAAAAATGACCCCCCACACACAAGCACTTATAAACCTGCAGAGCCCCTCCCCACGTTCCCTTTGGCCTGATTTAGAGGTTGTTAGTTGGACCCCTGCTGTGACCTCAGAGGACATTACACTGAAAGACTGACTGATGGTGTAACTCAGGCTTTAGGTGCAGAATTACATGTCGGGTGTAACACACACGCACACACGCACTCACTCAGTGGCCACAAACATCGAGTTTTCCCGTAACACGTTGAATTCTTCGAAGCGTGAAGTTGTTGGAAATGTTTTACAGGGATTTTATTTCTGGATCGATTCCTGCAGGTTTGTCTCCCTCCCTCGCCGTGGTGTCCCTGTCCCACCTCGTCCCAAACCTGCTCCGCTGAGTCGAGGGCGCTCAGCTGGAACGAACACGGGTTCCTGTCATGTTCCTGGATCCGTCTCCGGATGACGAGTCACACGACCGAGAGGAGACTCGACAGGACGGGGACAGACACTGTGGAAATTCCAGTGACGTTAACAAACCAGGGCACGCTCCTCACTCCTGATTCTACCTCACAGTCAAATCAGGGATTCAAGCCTTTAAAGCCACATCTGACCCCAGCTCAGCGAGTGACATCAGGGACTACAAGTGCTTTGTTATGTAGAATCGTCTATTTATCTATCACCTGCCTGTTATGGCCTTCATTCTGAAATAGATATGAGCAGTGGAAACTTAAAGGTCCAGTGTGTAAGATTTAGGTGAAAGGGATCTATTGGCTGAAATTGATTATATAAAATAATCTTATTGATGTTTTTTTTACCCTTGAATGAGCCCTTTATATTTAAATACTTTATATTTACATCGGGAGTGGGTCCTCTCTATGGAGGGCACCATGTTTTTTTAGAGTAGCTCAAACTGGACAAACTAAACCAATTTTTTAGTGTTATGACAACTGAAGGTTTTCACAGGTGAGGGTGAGGGTGAGGGGAGGGGTGTTCAGCTGCAACACGCGACTCCACCACTAGATGTCACAAAATTCTACACACTGAACCTTTAAGTTAAGCCAATATTCAACAATTCTTATCTGTGTCCTCATGACCTTCATCTTACATTAAATTGTTTTTTAATTCAGTGACCACAATGTTTCTGTTTTCCTCACAGTCACAACCATCTTTCAGATCATGTCTTCCTGCTTCTTTCACAATAAATCACCACACGTCTCGACCACGTCTGGGTGTTTGTGGGATCCTTCTGAATGAAGAGGCCGCCGAGTGTTCTGCATGTGTTTGTAATTCAGTGCTTGTGTGTGGTGCTCAAAAGGTTCCCAGTGGTCTGAGCGAACGGGGAAAACTGTTGTAAAACAACAGCACAACATGTCACACGGCTCGACAATATATCAAAGATGGCCGTGACAGTTCAGGTCAAAGGTCGCAGAGCAGCTGGTGCCCACAGAGAGAGAGAGAGAGAGAGAGAGAGAGAGAGAGAGAAAGAGGGAGGTGTGTTCAAAAACGGAATTTCAATGTTCTCTGTGTGTGTGTGTGTTTTCCATCTTTGACTCTCCACTCCTCTCAGCCGTGTTCATGGTTTCTAACAATCATCACTTCATTCTGGGTTTTTCACATACAGACACATTCGGTGTGAAACATGCAGGTTTTCCTGATTTGGAGCTTTTTAAGTTTCTTTGTGCTGGAAGATCCGAACCAAGCGAAAACCTTGAGCATGTTTCACGTCTGAAATTTGATGGAAGGACATATAGGCTGCTGCTCTTTAGTCACAACAGCTTTTAAGCTTCTGCCTGTTTCTTAAAACTTGTAAATTACATTTTCATCTCAGCGCGTATCTTTTATCGACCTTCAGATCAAGGCTTCGTCAGCAAACGTCTCTTTAGCTTCATTCATAAAACACATTTGGACATTTAAGGAAACTACACAACGGGGGGGGGGGGGGGGGGGGGGGGGGGGGGGGGGGGGGGGGAGAGAGACTGTTCTCCCTCACATGCGCTCACACACACTCGTTACCTTAGTGCTTTTTCTTTCCCTTGGACTTACGCTCTGTTTCTCCTTCACACAAAGCTTAACGTTATTTCAGTCAATTAATTATCACTCAAACGTGTTTCTTTTTTCAGCCGCAAACACACAAAGAACACAAAACAATAAAACATGTGCACTTGTACACACACACACGCGCACACACACATACATTCTCTTTACATAAGCACATTCGTATACATACATAGAAAAAAAAAGAAAAGGTTTTGTTCAACGTAAATTAGAAAAAGCTCAGTTTTGAAAAGGCCTATTTTAGCTCTCGTACCGAAAAACAAACATTTGACAGGGACTGGTTTGTTTGTGCCAGTAGTTTTGAGGGGAGCATGCAGAAGAGTCAGGAAGGACGGAGTGTGTTTCTCTCTGTCCTGTGAGGACAGTGTCAGTCCAGGTGTCCTACCTTCCTTCTGCCACTTTTTAATATCAGCAGTACAAAGACAGAAATCAATGAAGCAATCCTCCAATTTTCTAAACGCTTTTCTCGTCGTTTCCTCGGGGACGATGGTACCGTCGTTCTTTATCTTGTGTTTTTTCCAAACCCCTTCTCGTCAGCACGGTCGGCTGAGGTCATTCGGGGTGAGGAAGGCGAGAAAATGGTTGATTAGATCAGTGGGCGAGGGAGCGAGGGGGGGGGACACAAGGACATTTTTGTTAGGTAACACAGTCTGTAGTTAATGGTCGTCCTGGGTTTAAATTGTCAGTGTTCAAGTTAAATATGGCCCAGTTAGGATTAGGCGTTTTTCAGTGTGGTGAGTTGCTCTGAGCTCCGCACACCGTTGGTAAAACTGGCTGGGTGGGGGGGGGGGGGGGGGGTTCAGGTTAGGTGGTCTCCTTCCCCTGGGTCCCAGTGACTGTTTTGATGGAGCTGAGCGTTCGGTTGAACCAGGTCTTCTTGGCGGCCGTGACCTCGTTGAGGGCCAGACCCAAGTGATGCTCCAGGTCCTGACGGGAGGAGAAAGAGAAGAATATAAATTAGTGCTAGATAAATGAGCAAAAAATTCAAAGCTCTTGAGAAGGTGAACTCTAAAGTTAACACTTTAAACATTTTACTATCTATTTCTACAACTTTGTCAGTAGCTTTGAACCCAATTCCCCCCCCCCCACACACTCTAACAGACATTGATCATACGAAGTCCTCATCTTTCCTCTTTGACAGAATTCCCGATAAACTCCTCACAAAGCTCCTTGTTGCTGTCGGTCACACACTTTGATCAGAGATGGTTCCCAGTCTTCTCTTGTGGCTCAGTTTTCCTTCACCACAGCTTATTTCCAAACTGACTGTAAATCAGCGTTTTACTCTTGACACTTACATGTGTGTGAAATGGTTCCACTGTGTTTTTGAGGCTCCCTGCTTTAATAACACTGATCTTTTCTAATACTACTCGACCTTAATGCAAATTCAGACACTGATCACAGCACAGTCATCACTCAGCTACTAAATGAAGTAGAGCCCCCCCGCTGCTGGTCTCAATTTAACCATATCTGGGTAATGGGAATTTCTCTTCTGTGGTTTGTGGCTCCTCTGCCTGTCTGGCTTCTCTTTACTGTGCTGCTCTTTAAGGCTTGATAAAGTCACAAGAGTAAAAAATACTCCTGACCTCTCTTCTTAATAACTGTGCGGGTTACTTACTACAGTGTGATATATTAAATCAGGTAGATTAGTATTAAGAGAGTGATTTCCCTTAATGTCCCTGAGCTTAATGAGGGGTTTGATCAGGTCTGTTTGATTATTAGCTTCTCTGCCGCTGGAGGAACTTAGGAAGTCGTGATGGGAGAAGAGATGTCAAGTTCTTTTATTCTGGTACTATCACAAGGAACATGACTCACAAGCAGAAGCAGCTTTCAGACATGAACTCAAGTCATTTTCCAGAGTTTTCCTTTCACATATGAAGAACTCAGCAGGAGATTGTCCGGGTCAGACGTGATTACAACATAAGCAAAATCGGCCCATTTCACCAAATATCTTGCATCTGACATTTTTTCTCACATGGGCTCTTTCTCTGGACACTTTCCTAAGGGGCTGGTATGAAAATGGCTCAATCAGGCCTTTGGAAAATGTCCGGAGAAGTTTGAAAGAAGCTCTTTTAAAGGGTCTGTGTCTACATTCATATCAGTCACCACTGGCACTGGCCTACCTGGATTTTGCACTCAGCCTCCACCAGCTGCAGTTTGGTCTGAGCGAGCTCCAGCTCCATCTCCCTCAGCTGGTTCTTCAAACCCTCCTTCTCCTCGTCGGTCTCCTCACTCCCTCCGCCGGGCGCCGTGGACACAGGGGCCCGCACACGACCCTCTTTGTTGAAGAGACTGCTGCACTTCTCACAGCCTTCCACTTTGGACTGGAGACGGATATGAGGGGGAAGAGAGACAGAATGGAAAAAGGTTAGAGAAAAATATGAGGTAATAAATTACATCTTTGTGCCAGTCTGACCTGACACGCTCCTTTTTTTGTTGGAGCAAAATGCTTTTCAGAATTTTCCCCTCAAAGCTGGAGGAGATTAAAAAAGATTGAGGAGATGCGGAACAAAGACCAAAAGAAAGAAAGACTCCAGATAAAAGCAGTCGGAAAGATATCAGACAAGGATTCAGCTGGGAACTACATTACAAGCTTCTTTTTGTGAGGAGAAAAAACTAGAATTTAGACGAATCTAACAGAGATGCACAAGTGAGAGTAAAATAAAATGAAAGACTCCTTCAACATAGAAAGACAACAAAGCATTGGATTAATGCCATGTTTGCACTAAGACGATATATTGAGTAGAATATGGATAGAAGTACAATATGCATACTTGGAAAGAGCTTATTACTGTGGGAGCTGTATAATCCAGCTATAGTTTCCCTCTTCTGGTGATTCATGTGCAGCCCTCCAGTCAAAGTGCTCTAATTGGTGGGTGTGATGGGGATATTATTGGGTGCAGAGTATTTGTGCAAGCAGCAACAGAAAATCAAAGTAAACAGAATTATAACGACGATGCAGCCAGACAGGTACTAGTGTTTTTCATCTGAGTACTTATCCTGCTGAAGGGAAACGTTTTCCCAGAGCTTTAAACAGGATCAAGTTGAGGTGTTTAAAAGATGGAAAAATGCTCCACGGATTAATCTTAAAGTTTAAACTGCAGCAGCACAAACACATATACAGAAAGTCGGAATGTTCTTGCGTCACTTGCTCAAAGCTATTACACTTCACAATGGCAGGACTGTTCGAGTCAGTCCTGAATGAAAACACTGTAAATAGATGTTAATGTGTGACTTTGCACACACAAACACACACTGTTGTTACAGCTATTCTCTTAAAATGAATATTTCATAACAATATTTCATTTGGATTTAACTGTCATCTGAGTTTAAATGTGATCGCAGTTACACGTCATGTTTTTACGGTCTGCTTATCACAGCACAAGGGTCTGAGCTCAAATTGCTTTAGTGAATCAGAATGTCAGTTTATTATTTAAACATGTCTGATAAACACTGTTGTAACTTACAACAAAAATAACAAAGTATGTCCCCCTGAATCAATTGTAATTGCAACTGCTGACAGACTTATTTTTATCCTGCATCATACTAAATATAAACACACACACTAACACACACACACCACAGACACACAAGCCCTGCTACATCCTCTACAGGACGCGTCCTTGGTGTGATAAAGTTGTTGTCTGTCTTTGGGCACTGCTGATGGAGCTCTCTGCCAACATGGCCTCTCTCCCAGCCACAGTCGACACAAACACTACATGAGCCAAGTGCTGGAATTCAGACTTCTGGCCCTGGACCCTGTGCCCACCTCCTTATTTGACCTGCTCAGCCTTAAATTAAATAGAATATATGTAAATAAAGATCAGAATATATCTAAATTGAGCATTTCTCTCATATTTAATGGCTCATTAAGTGTGTTCCAATTCATTTGAACATTTTCAATCTCAATAAACCATCGAGTTTTTGGTGTTTGGGGATAAAAGTGGAACACATTGAACTCGGCTGCTGTTGTGGGAGACTTTAGATCCATGATATATAAATATAATCAACAGCAAGCATACTGTTGATTATATTTATTCTACTGATGATGTGTAATTAGGCTCCACTTACTGCTCTGGCTGTGAATCTACAGCATGTGTTTGAGGGCACACAGCGGTTTATGAGTGTATGTCAGTGTGTTTGTGTGTGCAAGACTCACCCTGATTTTCTCCAGCTCTCCTCGGGTGGATGTCTGTTGTTTCTCCAGTCTTTCGCTCAGCTGGGAGCAGATCTATAGGAACCACAGAGACAGTCCAGGGATCGGTTCAGTAACGTGCTTTCAACAATTCAGCTAAACTTGGATGCATCCGTCAATAAATGTGTCCATGGCACCTGGACTCATTTGGTTTACTAAAAACAAGATCAGGTCAAAACCAATGTGTGTGGTCAGTTGACAGAATAATCAAATCCATGACTTTACAATTAACACCAGATTTCAGAAAAAATGTATTGTATTGTTCCAGTTCAACCAGTTTTTTTTAGAGTCTGTTATGATTTCTGTTTGTCTCTTAAAACTCTGGACTTCCTGGTATTTCCATTCCTGACTGCGTGTGGCTGGAGGTCAATCATTCTTCGTGGAGGAGACTTCATCCTCTTAACTCTAAGTCAATTAGTAACGTCATTATGTCAGGTCCTGTTGGTGCAGCAGAGCTCACAGTATGAACCTGCACCAGGACTGAGGTGCATTTATACTAGGACTTCTTTCTTGTAGCATTTTGGCATTATTAACCAAATTTCAGATTTCCCCCCTTTAAGTGGCCCTAATAGTTATTTAGAAATATAGAATCCTTCATCTTTACACCTTGCATATTATTTCGCGACTGCAGCTACTAGGCTAACTCAAACTTTGTGCTGTGCAATATGCTTTCACCTGGAAGGAAATCTGCTATATGAATAAAGTATTACTGGTTTGCACGCCTGATAGCACATCTAGCTCTATACCTGTAAAGCACCGGCACAAGCAGCTCTACTTTGCAGATGCAGATCAACGTGACATGATTCATCCTAATGGGCGCTTTGGGTCACTCCATCTTTTTGATCTGCTCTCAGCTGCATATACTGTACATCTCTCTTCATCCTCCTCCTTAGGAGATAGACCTATACATCTATCTTGGTATCTTTAGCCCAGCAGATATGCATCATCCTCCTCCCACATGTCTTTCATCTTTTTTCCTGCTGTCGTCCTCGCCTTCATTTCCTCTCAAGTGCTTTTACTGTACCCATCTCTCTACCTTCCCTTCATCACCACCAATCTCTCATCCCTCTTGATGTTGCAGCTGTCTCCTGCCCATTTACCTCCAGCTTCTCCACAGCATTCAGCTCATCTTTTTACTCTAACCCGCGCTGCTCAGCCTCGTGTGCAGAGACCAATCTGTCTTCTAGTTTCTAGTTCCAGTTTAAGAGCGATAGGCCGTTTCTTGTTTTTCAATCTTTTTCCAACAAATAATCTCAGTTCTTAATTTATGATTGCTACTCAATAATTCATTCAGTGCAATGCCTGGGGCAACATCTGCTTTGTTGGTGGTCAATGTATATATTGCATTGCATATGATGTGCATATTGGAAGCACGTGCAAGTTAAATTATTCATTACATTTATAACATTGTATTTTAAAGGTTAGAAATAGAAGCAGAGATATATAATCCAATGCTAAATACTTCAGTCCAGGGTCAAAGTAGTTTTAAACTCCATAAAATAAATATATAATGCTAAACGGACCAAAGAGACTTAAGCCCTGGCACATGATGCTACTACCTGGCAATCGCCCAGAGGGCCTGACTGTATCTAGACAGGCGGCTCCTACAACAGAGATTACAATGCACCAGTTGACACAGTTTTATCTGTCTGTGTGGGCTGGAGGGGCAATTAGCACACAAATGTTCTTTGGCTCTAATCCCACAAAAAAAATAATGAAATTTGGCATTGAAAGGCACCAAGATCAGAAAATGCCATTTGAAGAATAATTCGAGTTATCTGGGCTCAAATCATTGCAGGCTATTTCGGGGGAATTCGCCAACTTGTCAATCCCAGAGGATTGAACGCTACTATCCTCCCTCTGCTCTCTCTCCTGCACAGACTTCTGCTCGTTTTCTCTGCCTCTCTCTATCTATCACCATCTTCCTCCCTGACAAAAAGGAGAACTATTTTTGAAGGATCTCATATTCACACTTAGCTCTGCTCAGAGCAGCTCGCAGCTGCGTGCGAGCAATCTGCTCCCCCCCCCGTAATAGACACACAAACACACATCCGTCAAAACCACCGCTCCACCATGATGCCTCCTGTCACCAGTTTTCACATCTGCTGTCAATTGCGACTTGCCGCCAACATTTTTAGATAAAGGTGAAGTTCAGGTCTGTCTCTAAATTAGTCCTCCTGTTATTTCTGTCTGCTCGCACAAGGAGCAATAGGAGCTGGATAGTTGCATAATGTCTCTGCTGATGATAATAGTACTGGATGGGTTTATATTTAAGCACTTTGTGACAGGATGAGATCTAAAAAGGATGAAAACCACCGAGAGGAACCCGGCGACAGGAACTCAGAAAAAGCACCAGAGCTCTCAAATCAAAGGCTCGGGGTTCAGCTCAGGGACAGTTTGCAAAATTAGATATTTCTGAACTAGATGAATAAATGAAAACAAAAGGCTTTCATCTTATTTTATTTTTTAAAATAAGTATCTTGCCAACAGTAATGGCTTGATCAGAGCTTCAGATGTGAAGAGACACGCCAAATAAGGAAAGATGAGAGGAGGAGAGTTGCTGAAAACTCACTTCTCAAACTTCCAGAGTTCAGGTTGAGACATAAAAGAAACCAAAATAGACAAAAGCGCCTTGGAAGTAACAGAACAAAACCAAAACTCACAGCGACAGAAATAGGATAAATGTATAATTCTGAAGAGGCGGCGTCTCTGTGGGCTTGGTGATTGTGAGGATGTATCCTAATGACTGTCTGACCTTGTATTTAACTTGTGCTCTGAAATATAAATTAGCTTAATAAGTAATAAAGCTTCAGCTCATGATTTGCTGCTGCGGTGAAACTGCTTAAGATCTCTTATAACGTTCAGTCTTGTTAAACATAATGAGTTATTGATTTTTACTCTTTAATTGTGATAAAACCTTAAATATATAAATCACTGATATCTGTTCACCAATTACAAGAGACAACTTCAAACTTTTTCTGTTTTACATTCACATCTTTAATTAGCAAAGCTCCTCTGCTCCGTTTTTCTACCAGATCAATGAGCAGCTTTCTCTATAGCTACTTTTTAGATTTTAAAAGCCCTCATGAAATTTAATCTCAGACTATAACAAATTCTAAAAATCTTTCGTGTCTAGTTCACTTTTCTGTACAGAGCGAATAGATGTGACCTATTGCCACCAATTTTTGTCACTTTACACAGGCTGAGTGATTTAAAGATTTAATTGACTACCTTCAAGGCCTCGGTCCTCGCTTTATTTAACATCTTTTAGCTCAAGCATGTAGTCTGAAACATTGGGTCCAGGATCATAACACTATTACGTAATAATACAGATGTTACCATTTGGTTAAACGTGTGTTAAATGACTTAAATTGGTTTTCCTGAGAGAGAATGTGATAAGTGTTCAACAGTCGTATCTTTGGTATCCATTTTCGTGTTTCATTTTGGAAAGGGAAGGAACATTTAACAGTGATTTCTGAAAATGTTAAATTTCCAAAGTACAAGTTTAAGGCACAATACATACCTGCTTATATTCTCCAATGATGGAGCCGTTCTTCTTAATCTCTGATTCAGACTTATCGAGCTCTCGTCGGCACATCTCTTTCAGCTGTGGACACACACACACACACACACACACACACACACACACACACACACACACACACACACACACACACACACACACACACACACACACACACACACACACACACACACACACACACACACACACACACACACACACACAGTGTTAGCAGGGTAGAAACCAAGGACAGGCGCAGATCTGGATGCCCCAGAGACCGTGTGACTGCCATGAAATGTAAAGAGGTCAGAGAAAGGTATTGGCAGTCTTGAAGCTGAGGGCAAAGTCACGCCCTCTACACAACCTCCATGCAGGCACATACATCACTCATAGCTACACCTACACACACGAGAAGACAGGAGGCATTTGGAGGACAAAGCTGAACACACAGGAGAACAGAGGGCAGCAGGTCCGATTCTGCCTGTAGGGGATTCTTCACTGAGCTCAAGAAAATCAACATCAAAGATGAACTGACAACCTCAGACTCTGAAGGTTTGACCGTGGAGAGCGTGAGCCCTTATACAAATAACAGAATGATGGAGGAAACCCTGAACGTGCTCGGAATAAGGTATTTTCCACCAATTATACTACAGTGACAGAGATATAAGTATTGGATCAGCTTCTGTAAAAAACAGATATAGTAAAAATGACATGGACGGGATAACAAATAAAGTGGTGAATAGACGGACAAAGACGATAAAGAGATGAGTACAGATAAACTGACAAAGGGACAAACAGATGTTTGTGCATTTACTTCATATTTGGTTTAGATTTGGTCTTTTCAGATTAATTTTTGGCTTCTGGTTTATTTAGTCTGTGACTTTAGCCTAGAAAAATGTAAATCACAGCCCGGTTCTTAAAGAATAAAATCACACGTAAAGAAACCACAAACGAGTGTGTCTGCTTTTAATCCCACTGAACAAAACGGCAGAAAGACACCTTTTCAGTAAATACGAGTAAGATCAGGTGCAGCAGGGGGTTGTGTTTGGTTGGAATGAAAACATGTACACAACAGTCTCTGACCAAGAGAGAGTCAGAGGGAGATAGAAATGCCTGCATGCTGCAATAGTGCTGACACTGTAGTGTTTCTCTTCCATCTGTGACCCTGTGATGTTTTATAGTGGAACATATATCTGAGGCATGAGCAGGAAACAGGAAGAGGTTTCTCTCGCTGGCTCTAACCTGTGCAGACTCTTCCTCCAGTCGCCTCTTCTCGTCCTCAGAGTCCACCAGTTTCTGTTTAGTCAGCAGCAACTCTTTGTTCAGGGCGTCTGCCTTTTCCTCGGCCTGTCACACATACACACACACACACACGCACACACACACACAAAAGAAACCAATGATGATGAGGTCACTGAAAGTTAGTGGCCCTACTTTCTTCTCAAGCGTCTTCTCTCTTTTCATTGAAACTACGAACAACACACACAAGTATAAATCAAGGTTCAGTTTAAATAAAGTTGTTGCTAGATGTACATCTTCCTGTTGCACAATCACATTTATAATTTCACTCTCCCTCACGTCGTTTTAGTTCTTGCAAAATTGTTGCCTCATGAACCACACAACTTGCCCGTTTGGTCTCTTTACAGCAGTGTCACATGTTTGTGGTACACGCTTGCTCCGAAAAATTACACAAGCACATTCTCAATCTGCGGCTTACGTTGTCAAGGTCTTTACGCAGAGCTATCTTGCTGCTGACGAGCTCGTGGGCCAGGTCGTCGTTCTCCTGCTCCAGACGCATGTTCGCCTCTTGCAAACGTCGGTTCTCCCTCTGGATACGAGGAGAGAGAGGGAGGAAGAAAAGGTTGGATCGTGTGTGAGGAGAGAAGTGGAGGGACGTGAAAGAGGAAGGAGAGTGAAGACAAAGCAGAGCAGGGGACAGGAGTTAATCATGAATGTGTACCCATCTCTTCCTGCTCGAAAGCAACAAGCAACTTTTTGACAGAGTGAAACTGTGTGAGAGTAATAGTTAACTGTGATCAGGTGAGAGAGTAATTACACAGTAAGAGTTGTCGGTAATGTTTAACTGAGCACAACCTGTGTTTATATAATCAACAGCAACAAATACTTGTATGAACACTGACATGCATACGTATTACAAACACAATTTATTTTCCCAGGGTGACAAGCATAGGAGTTAAATTATGAAATCTTCAAATGTTCCCAATTTTAAGCACTGATTTAAAAGAATCCATTTTAAGTCTATGTTGACATGCAAGACACAGATCCTCAATGTGTTGGTTGTACTGTAAATATATAAAGCAATTGTCCTGTTTATCCGTGTGTGTGTTGAACCTGTCGTTCTGTAATAATCAGTCTGAAACTGTATTAAAACAGACACGAGTGGGCAATTTAATGCTCTGATGTGCACGCTAGAGCAGCATCAATGTTTCTGAGTGATGTCAAACTGATATGGGGGGGGGGGTGTTGAAAAGAATTCAAATTCATTCAGTAAAGCAGAATTTCATTTGCGAAGATGTGAAATGTGTCAGCATCTTCATATGAGGATAATGATGAGAACTGAACCGACCGGCTGAAACAATTATGTTTCGGTGTAATGCTTGAACGTATAAAAAAAAAATATAAGAACAGTTTTTTTGCACGCTGAGAGCATTTTCAAGAGCAAACACAGAAGAAGATGAGTCACTGTAACTGATGATGTTGTACTGTACACAACCGACCCGTTACCCTTGAGATGATCTACGACATTTTACAATTAATGCCTTTTTGGGTCCTATGTAGTTTGTCTTCTAGAACAGGGACTGTCACATTCTATGGTAAATAAAGGAGGTTTGCTGTGAATGTGGTGGTTGTTTTAACACATTCATCTTAATTGAAAAATCAATGAAACACAGAGGAAAATTGAACCCTGTAATGACGCATCCTTATTAAGATTACAACACTACTATCTTATGTAATAGGAGCATTATCCTTGTTAAAGAGTTGTGAGATCATATTTCAACAATTTGACGACATGTAATTTTATATCTTGACGAATTCCGAATGGTTTATGCTTAATGTGCATGTATATAAAGGCCCATGATTATATCCACCTCGTATCTCTCGATGGGGGCCTCCTGCTGCTCCTGCTGCTCCCTGATGGTGTGATACTCCTTCTCATATTTCTTCAGCTTCTTCTGGCTGATCTGTTGGGGGGGGGGGGAAGAGGAGAAAAGGCTGCATCACACAAACCAAGAACACAAATATACACATGAGGAAGAAAGGGAATAAAAACTAGTCTCCAGCTGCCAGAGGACTCTAGTAAACAAAGACACAGGATTCATTCTCTTGGACTGAAGTGTTCTTTTATCCAGCATTGGAATAGGATTTAATTTTTACATGCAGATTTCCGATGCGAATTCTGTCTGACAAGCTGGTTCACTGAGATATCTCTGTCCACACAATCCAAAGTTACTCACTGACTGAGTTTTAGATGTAGAGCTACAATTTCCAGAAGCAGAGGATTTAAGCTTTTTGAAATAACACTCAAGCTACTTCCAGACATGCACTTAATGTTTCACATTTTTTCTAAATTATCCAGAGAGGCTGTACGTGAAAACGCAAGTGTCCCAATCTGTTGCGCCAGACATTTTAAAAGAACTTTTCCTGCAAGCCCCCCACCCCCCCCCCCCCGTGTAAAATGTTCTTAAAACGTCAAAGTGCAACCTCGTGAGAATACAACAGGAAACTGTGTGCACAAATACACAATGACCAAGTGGACATGTTAACGACGATTCTAACATGGGACGGAAGGGATGAAAAAAAAAGAATAAAAGTATCTCAGGATAAAAACAATTTAAACCAAATTTCAGAGATTTAGTCCTGGGTCCAGTGGTTCACCTCCAATCAAGCAAAACCATCTCCCGTTTAAAAACACACATGTCACATTCATGCCTACAGCTGCACGTTACACACACACACACACACACGCGCGCACATGCACACACACACACACACACACACACACACACACACACACACACACACACACACTGTATTTAAGCGGCTTCATCAACGGGCCTTTCACTGCCCGGCCACTGCCTTACATTGGCTTTTTAGAAACCAGCTACTATACAATGAACAGCACGTGGCTGATTTTCTGCATGAAAGAAAGAACCCAACACTGTCTGCAAACTGAGACCTGCTTGTCCTCTCTGTGTCTGGTAACAGCTGCGGCATCAGAGCTGTGTGTTGCGTGCGTGTCTCCCTGTATGTGTTACAATCTCAGGTTTAGTATTAAACTAGAGTATATCTGATGATCTAAATGCTCCTAGCACTTATCACCTACTGAGGTTGGCAGAGCTCGGAATGCATGGCCCACATGTTGTCGTTCTGTAAGTGCTTGTGTGTGCACATTGTGTGTGTGTGTGTTTGCGTGCGGCCTCTTAAGTGTATTAGGTCCGCTCTATAAATGGAAGACAGACAAGGAAGAGGTCAAACAGGGCAGGACTCATCCACTATATTTTTCATGGTCAAGCTGATACTGTGTGTAGCTGTTAACTATAAACACCTAGAAATACTGGTATACAATCAGAGAGCACTATGGGGGGAAAATAAGCACGTTCATGATTTCCCTTAAATCTCCACAACAATTTGCATCTGTCAGCTTCAGAAGCCAGAAGGTGTAACAACTACACACTGAGACAAAATAAAATGATCCTGGTTTGACCTCAAGATTGTTTACTGAATAAATGATGTGACCTGAGTGTCGTTCACAAGGATTTTGGTCTCATATTCACCTGAAATCCTTAGAAATCGAATGACCTTCAACCCCAATTAGAAAGTAAATTTGTTTTCCACCCGATATCTACCACTTGAACTCAAGGATACTACTATGGTTAAAAGTAGATGCCATCTCCAGACTCATTTATGCTCAAATTTAGATCTATTAACAGAATTGGATTCAGCCAACAGCGACTATTGAAACTTTTGACTCAGTGCTGCCCTTTAGTGGATGCATTGATTAACAACCATGCCAGTGTAAACGACGCATTAAAGCATGTGGCTAGTGATGGTTACATTGTTTAAAATAGATGCATCTCTTCTCATGGGTAAAGGCAGCATGTAGCTTTAATGAAACCTTAACCTCACAACCACTATGTCTTTGTGACAAACTATATTCCTGATTGTGCACTTTTGGTGCTGCTTCCAACGTAAGAATAATGAAGCATAGAGGCAGGGGAGGAAAAAGTCAACAGCTTAAGGGTCAAGGACGACGATGTGTGACCGTAACCTCAGCTATAAAAATTAACTCTTTAAATCAATGTAGCCCATATCACTCTCATTTATTTTGTGCTTTTATCAGCATCAAGAGGAACATGCATCCTCCCTCAGGAAGGTTCTGTGAAGATTCTCGGTCCAATCAGTAACAAGTCAGTGAGTTCACCATCACTCAGAAGTCAGACAATCCAAGACATCCAAGCTTCAGATTAGTCCACCTTCTCTCACATTGAATTTCCAGCTCCGACTGATCTGAACTCACCGAGGTCAACTTGTCAAATTACATCTAGGAATAATTTTTTCTTCCCTAATCATGCTCTGGAAATAACTTCCTCAATTTGCTTTTATGTAACAACTTGAAGAGATTTTATTCAAAACGGGAGCAGAGAACCCGTAAAAAGAAAATCAGGATTTGACCTAATAGCTAAATAAATCATGGAGACATGTCAAACGAGGCAAAAGTAGCATAGAGTATAAGATTCTTCAAAGGAGGATTAGGGTTTAGCGTTTGCTTCCCATTAGAGAGGCTCCTTCAGCCCAACCTCATGAACTGATGCTTATAAGATGTGAACTAAAACATCTTCAAGGCAGCACAGCTTCTCCTCTTGGATCAGATTTACCTCCACTGGATTTTTCTTTGCTGGATGAGCTGGTTGTGCATCTACCTGTCTCACTGGGAACCAGAAAGCTAAAATCTCTCTCCATGTGGGCTCCTTTACAGGTCTTATAAATATCTCTACCCAAAGTTACCTTCAAAGTCAGGCCCTCTAAACTAGGCCAGACTGTTCCAAACAGGTCAGGACACAGGTGTGCGTGAGTGTGTGTCTGTGTGTGTGAGTAGCATCAATTTAGTCTGTATTAAAGTTCAACAGTGGCCCCTACTGGTATTTAAGGAGACATGTTCAGGAGGTTGGCAAAATTGTGACTGTACTGTTAGGACTTTTTAAGTTAAGCACATTTAAGGTGATAATATAGAGTTGAATCTGAGGTCTCAGTTTATAAGATCCATGTGAGGGCGACAGGCTCCAGCTTCTGAGATTCTATTCTCTTCTGGTTCACACTCACCTTTATGCTACAGGCCAGCTCCATCAGCTTCTTTGCATTTTCCTCAGAGCGGTACCTCTTTGGCACCGGGACGCGAAAGAACTTGAGTGCACCCTCGAAGTCTGTCTGGATCAGATCGTCTTTTGATGTCTGAGAAAAAAATAAAAAATTGGGTGCATGTTTATCAGAGTAGCAGATCTTTCATTTTTTACTCCTCTGAAGCAGCATTTTTATCAATATTTCACAATTGTTGGCATAAATTGTTATGATATATGAAAAATAAGCAGTATATTTGTAATTTCTGTTTATGCGTTTGTATGTGTGGGTGCGTGTGTGCCAGCTTACCTTCAGAAGTGCCAAGGCTACATTGAAGATCACGCTGATGCCCTGAGGGGAAAGAATAAAGAAAATCTATGTTTATGTGGAAAAGAAAAATAATATTTTGGGTGAGTATGCACACAAAAGAAAAGTTTTGTATCTTCTGAGTTACTGACTTTACTTTCGGATATTCTTGCCACCAATGGACAGACAGTAAGCAAATTAATTTAGAATCAAATCAATTATATTACATTTAAAAATGTAATTCGTAAACAATAAAATGCACATATAACAAAAAAGTATGTTTGACTTGTAGCCAAACTGTGATCTGTCTGTGTTTGTCATTACCAACCTCACACAGTAGCAGGTCGATGATATGGAAGACCATGTAAAGAGGGAACTTTGCTGTGAAGAGGGTGAGGAACCACTGAGAGGCGTACATGTGAGCTTCCAGACCCACGTTCAGGAAATGGTTGTAGAGGTCTGGTATATATTCCTGTTAAAGACAGAAAGATGTAGAGGGGTTATGACGAGAGAGGTAAATTAACAAGGGCCTGCTGCTAGGGCGTGCGATCAGAAAAACTAATGCAGATCTATAAAAGCAACACACACACACCTGCATGAGCCTCTCAAGCTGGAAGAACTTGCAATGTAGATCTTCAAAGTTCTGCTTGAAAAGATCCCTGAGCCCATAATCAAACATGATCTTGACCAGGACACTGAAAGCTTGTTCCTCTGGCATCTGAGGGAGAGACACAAGAGAATTAATTCAAAGTCTGATTCAAATTTTACTAAGAATACAAGATGCGAGTCAAATTTAAGTTGTATTACATATGTAGCACTATAGACAAAATATGTGCCTTAGGCTTCACAGGTTATTTATTAAATTGTTGAATAAACTAGATAACTTGGTACACATATTCCCTCTTCACTCTTCACAATGTTTGTCCACTAGGGGGCAGTGTTGACATGTCCATTGACTACAGTGTTCTTAAAAGCAAAAGGATGGAAGATGAACATAAAATGATTTATACATAATAAAAGTCTGTATCCAAGAGATACAACCTTCCATCTTCCTGCTATTATTCAGGACGAGTCCATCATACCATCAGCTGTTAAACTGACTACACAGGAAAGGCTCGCTGACGTTCAAAACAAGCCAGACCAGTTCTCCACTCTCAAACTTCGTGGAATTTCAAAAAGATATAGACGTCTAATGAAAACAAAACATTTCCGGTCTGGTCGTGAAATTGTTTGAAAAGCTTTGCGGGGAAACCAGCTGATATGTGAACTCACGTGCAGCAGCAGCACAGCAGCCAAGAAGGACTGTCCCTGGCAGTATCCAATCTCCTCGTCATAAACAGAGTACGCCTGGAGGAGAAGACAAAGACAAACAGAGACGGGGAGTCAGTTTTACGGGGAATTCAAGGGGTAATGAGCAAAATAAAATAATGATAAAGTGCATGTAAAAAAACAACAACTGTAAAATGGACGGGAGTTAAAATATTACTGTCTTCTTGCGTCTTGAGCCTGTAACTGATTTGATTCAAATGAAGATTTACGAAGCTACAGTACATGGTATTTCTAATATCAACAGAGTCCAGACATAAAACATGAGGTGAATAAATAAATCCTGAATTGTTATTCAACAAGTTGCTCAAGCTCGGCTGTATGTGTAACATGGCTTCAGACAGAAAGAGAAGTTGAGTCTATCCATGGCAGTTTCAACTTTCTATGAATTTGTTCCTGCCCTTTCTAATATTATTTAAAGAGACCCAGCGCCTTCTTTGCTCTGATAGTGTCTGGCTGACAGTGTAGAAAGGGCCAATACACTTGAGTTCAGCCTTTCTTGTACAGGTGCTTCACTGCCTTCGGGGGTGAATTCCATTTTTCTCTTCTCATCAAGGGGGAGGCTTGAAGTTTTCTCAAGAACCACACTTGAAGAATAATCACAGTCCTCACTGCACATTCCTTGCAGTGTGAAGTTGATTGGATTATTGGTTGTCGAGAAAATAAATTGAAATACAGAAAGACAGACAGGTTCCTCCAGTTATACCTAGATAATTTGTTTTTGAACCGGACTTATTTGACAATAGAGTACCTTGAATTATGTTTATGAGCTGCTGAGCGGCTGCTGGTGTGGCATACTGAGCTACAAACCGAAATAATAAGTACAAGTCAAACAAAGTGTGGATCAATCCAAACAGAGAAAAGGGGGGGCCACTGAATTATTCAAACGCACCTGAGGAGGTGCCTGTCTGAGAAGAGATGGATGCCTTCACCTGAGTTATCCATAATGAATGAAATCAAAATGAAGGAAACGTTGGGAACACGCTGCATCCACGTGGGAATATGCAGCTATAGGATGAAATATGTGTATGTCTAACTGTAAACTCACGTGTTGAGAAAGAGAGGACAAGGACATCCCCATCAATAAGTATTTCTTGTGAGGTTTGCACATACAGAGCGATGTGTGTGTGTCTGTGTCTGTGTGTGTGAGAGTCGGCTATGCAACAGGACTAATTACAGTAGATTGGTGTGTGTGCCTGTGTGTGAGTGTGTGTGTTCGATTTGAACATTATTTTGCTTTCCTAGACAGCTGCTGACAGTTATGAACTCGCTGAACCACCCAGAAACAGAGTGGCTGCCCAGTTAATTAATGAACAGTTCATTTCGTTAGCGATTCCAGCTATTGCTCAACAAACATTATTACCTGACCTACTGTAGAGCAAATAATTTACATAATAATTACACTGTATTATCGGAAAAACATGTGATTCAATTTCACATGAAGGTCGTTATGTATTTCCTCCTGTATAAAGTAATGAAATCCAGTGCTCCTGACGGTTCAAATGTCAAACTATAGTTTCTCAGCAATCATGAAACTATGAATGCATGTCAGGGCCAAACTAAAATACAGAAGGAATGTGTAGTTACATTTTAAAGCCATGATGGGAATCAATAAGAGTTTTTGGGGGTATGTGTGTGTGTGTTAGTGTCCCACCTTGCAGATCTTGTAGAGCGAGTCTTGTCCATCCCCTCCAGTGTCTTTAAAGTAGTCATGAGCTGGGAATGTCCTATTGATGTCTCTGGTGATGGCACTGTCCTGGGGGGACTCCTTACAGGGAGAAAAAGGAGGATAAACAGAGGCAAAAAGTCAAAATGGGAGAAACAAGTGAAGAGAGTGAGACACAGACAGACAGATTTAGTCATTTAAGAGTCCACTGGATGTTTTCAATAGAAACTAGAGGGGGGTCAAGGGTCATTATCAAATGACACATTTACAAAATGGATGTTATGCTCCACAACCTTGATGTAAAACATCATGATTATCAAGGATTGCTACGTAATCATGTGTTCTGGATGTGGGTCATTGAGGAATTGCGGGCCGGCTTTATCTCCTTTACTTTTGTAAACAGGCTAATATTCTCATAGTTTCGATGCTAACATGCTGCTAAGTGAAAAACATGTTTGCATTTCCTTCAACTCCAAACATCAACCTCACGGTTGCACAAGAGGAAGAATAACAGGGACATTTTAGGCAAACCATCGATAGAGCTTTAGAAAATTAAAAACAAGGACACAAGATCAGATGAGATTAGCCAGCATCCGGATACAGAGGTGGGACAACAACACCAACAGCCTTACACAAGCCTGGGACAAACATAATTCTGTGGGAAACCCCTCCACTGTGATGACGGAGAGCCGAACAGTGGAAAAGCCACACACACGCAAACCTGGAGAGATCGGTAAATACTCCAAACTGGCCTCGCTTCTCAAAGATTAATCACACTTCATTTCATTATTGATGATCAGTGTGTTTGGAGCAAACAGCTTCTAAATAACTAATGCTACTCTAAGACACCACAGCCATTACATGACAAATCAGATGCACAGTCAAAGATGTCTTCATAAACACTCACTGAGCACTTTATTGGAGACATCTGCACAACTGCTTATTCCTGCAATTATTCAATCAGTCAATTATGCGGAATCTGTGCACAACATAAAATCGTCCAAATACATTTCAGGAGCGCTGGTTAATGTTCACATTAAACATCAGAAGGGGGGAAAATGTGATTTCAATGACTTTGAATGTGGAATAATTGTTGGTGCGTGATGGGCTGTTTTCAGTAGTTTTTAAACTGCTGGTCTCCTGGGATTTCCCCTTGAATCTCTAGAGTTTACTCAGAATGCTGCAAAAAAATCCAATGCTCTATTGAGGTCAGAGAAGAATTTGCCAGAGTAGATCGAGCGGACACGATAACTCAGATATCTTCACCTCTTCAAAACTGTGGTGAGCAGAAAGGGATCTTAGAAGGGACAACACGTCGAACCAGTTTGGGTTTCATTCCCATCAGCCATGAACGGAGATCTAAGGCTGCACTGGACACCAGCTCAACAGGATCCGACACTTAAAAAACGTTAAACACTGCCTTGTCTAATGAATCTTTTTGTTGAGGCTGAATTTTGAATCCATCGAGCCTTCCTGCCTTTTGTCAACCGTACAGTTGGTGTTATATTAAACAGATATGACAAATGGAATGTATTTATATAGCACCTTTCCAGTTTTATGGACCAGTCAAATCACTTTACAGTACAAGCCGTATTCACCCTTTCACTATCCAGTATTATATATTCACACTTTCTATAAGATTTTTTCTGTACACAAGCTATATCAGTATTTTTGCCAAATACATCGATCCCCTTACACTCACAATTAACCATCTTCCAATACCTACTTCTAGGATGATAATGCACCAAAGCAGAAGTCCTCCCGAAAATAGGTTTCATGAACATGACAATGAGCTCAGTGTACTTCAGTGGCCTCCCTCGCTCACCAGATCTGAATCCAGAGGAACACCTTGGGGATGTGGCAGAACGGGCGATTCGTCACATGACTGTAAAGCTGACGAATGTGCAAAGTAATGTGATGCAGGCATGTCAACAAGGACATGTGGAATCACGGCCACAAGGCTGTTCTGAGAACAAATAAGGGCTTTACCCAGTTTTAATATGGTGTTCCTAATAAAGTACTGCGGAATTTGGAGGCAGAGAGACTGAAGTTGGAAGACATAATACAAAAAAAAGGGAATTCATTTAACTTATTAGGCAGAAATCCATTTAAGTATATAGCCTGGTGCTGAGACTCTGCTCTAGAGCCATCAGTAGATAATGAGACAGTCAGCATGGGGAAAGATGGGTAGCCTTTTAGTCAGCGGTAGGTCACAATAAATGTGTGTTAAATGACCCAGTTAATGTGAGACTTCACTGATCCGAGAATGTTTCCAATGTGAACTGGAAAGTCAGAAAGCAATCGTAGAGTTTGTCACCGTCCATTGCCTTGCTCAAAGGCACTTCCAGTTAAATTCCCTACTACATGCAGTACCATCCTGCAACCCTGTGGTGTATGTCAGAGTAAGTTTCAAGTCTCTCTTGTTCCCCCCCGTAGCTAATTATACTTTCTTACTCCCTCTGTTATACATTAAGACCCCCCCCCCTTCCTTTTACCAAGGTTACTGTTCCAACTTCCACAGAGGAAGAGAGCGAAACAAAAATAAGGCAAGAATAAGAAGAAATGCAGGAAGAAAGGAATGGTAAAACAAAGCAAACAAATGGGGAACAGAGAACAACAACAGTGACCTTTTTTTAAGTCCATTCCGAAACCTCCACCACACCCAATAAGTCATAGTTAATGCCTTGTGTTTATGTGTGTGTGTAGGTTTTTTGTGTGTGTGTGTATTCGGTGTGTGTAACCAATGCAAACAAGAGTAGATGCTTGGAGAAGTTTGAGTAATGTTGATTGTTAAGGAGTTAGTAGGGTCTGTTTCTCGGCCATTAAACTGTGTGTTTAATCACAGTATTTTGCAAGTCAACATAACACGTAACATATCCCATCCAATGATCTTAGAGGTCAGCTTAGTCCTCTACAAGTTGTCCTCTAGCTCCTTCAATATTCTGTCCTTTATGGCTGGTAAAAACTATTGGTATTGATGTGTTGAGGAGCACAGGGGTGGAGTTACTGCATCCAGTGTGAAGGGCCCATTACACCGTGCTTCAGTCTCTCAGTGAATGATAAGGATCCATGTTTACACGAGCACCACTTAGCCATACTTATCTGAAGTGCTGAGAGCACGTACAAAGACTTCTGACATAATGGCCAATTAGCTTCCTCTCTGTCCCTCTGTCTGTTCGGTTTAACAGTGGTTCGGAAAGAGGCTCGCGTGAGCTGGGAGGGAAAACATATCCAGTGTCTCATGGCAGTGGACGGAAGTGAGAGTTAACGTGATTAAGAGAAAAGTAGAAAAGATATAGGATAGTGCTAAGAATAGTGCATCCCTATGTAAGAGTAGAGAAGACGATGAAAGACAAATGTATTCGAATAAAAACGAAGACAAGTGATGCTTAAAACAGTCAACCCCTTTAGGCTCTAATACTGCAACTATTTCAACAGCTTTCTTGTTGTAAGTTAGTTGAGAAGATCCCTTTCACTCTCATCTTTGTACAGCAAATAATGTGATATGGAGCCAGGAGGCATTGAGCCTGCCTCCTCATAGTGGGAAAAACCTCAAGCTATGGTTTAACAGGGATTTCTTGGTGACAATCTGCTGCCTAAACACTGTAGCTACATACTTGATGCATGGAAAGAAAAACCTATCCTCAATCAATTCCCAAAACGTCCCAATGCATCTATTACTGAAATTGTTGAATGCATTGCTTTCAGCACGGCTTCGGGACTTTCAGGATAACATAAAAACTGAATTAATGATAATCAAATCTGAAAGAATATGTCATAAATTAAAGTTTAAAACTGTAATTAAAAAAAAACACACAAGCCAAAGAGCTCACCTCCTGTTAACAATCCCCTTAAATCTCGTTAAAACCAACAGAAAACAAAGTGTGTGGCAGCCAAACAATCCGTCAGCTTAAGCTACACAAATACTATGACTGTTGCAGCGCTGTCAACTGTCCATGATAAGTTACTGCCTCAGGAGTTCTGCAGGGGAATCAAAGAACCTTTATGAAGTTAATGAACGTCAAGAGGCAAAACATGTTCTCTAACGAACCTGCAATAAAAACACATTACTGAGGGTAAGCCAAAAATGACAGAGTTACAATGCGATTGGGGTGTGTGTGTGTGTGTGTGTGTGTGTGTGTGTGTGTGTGTGTGTGTGTGTGTGTGTGTGTGTGTGTGTGTGTGTGTGTGTGTGTGTGTGTGTGTGTGTGTGTGTGTACATGCCCATCTAAAGCTAGGAATAAAGTACCACAGTAGGGCTTCCGTGGGAAGGCTGAGTAGTTAGCCCTCTATTGTTTTTCTGTCCCTGATTTTCTCTGACTCAACACAATGGCTGACATGTCATTCTGTTATTCTTTCTCTGCTCCTAAAGGACCCTGCTGAGATGCCAAGAGAACACGGGGTGATATTTATCAAGCATGTTACAAACCTTGTTCCCCAACTCAAATAGACCATTGTAACAGCAAGTGTAACAGTGTATTTAATATTGGATAGGTGAAATGTTGTATTATTTTTTTATAAATAAAACACTAGCTAGTTAAATGCAGTGATTCCTTCTTTCTTTTTATCCTTTGCTGTGATCGACCGATGCTCAAGCTTCCCATAGCTCTTGCTTCCTCACCTTAGCGTCGCCCGTCATTAAATCTTAATTGTCTGTCTCATGCCCTACTTTTTGTGCCAGTACTACAATGGCTGGCATTTTCTTCTGGTGTTATTTGCCAGTCGGGTCCACCAACGTTTCCCACAGCCGCTCTGCCAGCACGCAAATTCAGCAGACCGGCCGCTTGCACAAATATTGTGCTGCCGTACTACAGTCCATTTACAGCACGTTAATGCAACAGCAATTTATTTTAATCTACATGAGCTGTTCTCAATTTGACAAATGAGGGAAAATTCTGTGTGAATGTTAAAGAGAGCTATTACTTTCCTTATCACTCACACTCACACACACACACACACACACACACACACACACACACACGTCTGTCATAGCAAAGTAGTCAGTACAAGGAGGTTTAAATGCTTGAGACAATATTACATTTATTTGCCTGGTACAGATTTACACAACATGGACAATTACAATACCATACAGGTTTATAACCTGCAAAGCATCATCCAATGAAAAGTGTCTTATTGGTCACAGAGAATCACTTTCAATTAAAGTGAAATTAGACTAGTTGGATCATTTTACAATACCGCAACATTTTCCATGTACGAAAGCAGCCATTTCACAAAAACCTTATCACAAGTTCAACACCAGCATGTGTGTGGCATGATCTAACATGGTAATGGCTTGGTAAACAGAGATCTACAGAAACAGATATTTAACGGTCAGTGTGGTCAAACAGAAATGCAGAATCAGCTCCAGTGAAAAACCTGTGGTCAGCCTCATCCTAATGTGATAACAATGTGTGTCTCCTACCAGCTCTGGGTCATTATTAGGGTCTGGTGTGGTCTATCCAGAGCCTTACAAAAACACAGAGGATCAAATCCAATAGACATTAAAAGACATAAGAAAATACCACAGTGTGGGCATGTGTGAGTGTGTGTGTGTGTGTGTGTGTGTGTTTGTGTGTTTGTGAGTTAAAGTGCACAAATTATAGTAAGGCTGTAAGATACAATAGTTGAACAGTACTCAGTTGTTGTTGTTCATTGTTAACATCAACAATATGTTTACGACAAAAATCCTCGTGCCTCAAAATAGACTTTAGAGTTTGCGTTAAATAAAGCCCCAATTTTCACATGATCTGTTACTGGAGTTTATACAGATGCAATTATTCACTTATACACTTTTCCCAAGACATACACATCTTGGTAGCTGCAGTCTAATGGGATTAAGATGAAATCAAATAATGGACAATATAAGGACTCTATAAAGACAATACAACCCGTAGCTATCGAGGCTAGACACCGTTTAAACTTCCTTCTTTGCACATACTCTTGAGTTTTATCTCTTTCATACCAAAATACAAATGTCACTATGTGCAGATAGCTTTTTAAATGTTTTACTTACGATTTCTGATAAACGGATTAACTAACACAGACCAGGCCAAGTGTTCCCTCTACCTCATCTGTGTTACCCCATCCAGCATCGCACTATATATTGACACAGTCACAGCGAGAGTGTTGTTCCCTTGAGAACATGGGAGCCAATTGTTTTCCCACAGGAAAAAGGGAATGTGTGTGTGTATAAGTCTGGCATGAGAGCAATGACTAAAAAGCAATATATTTGGGAGAACTGCAGATTTTTAGTCATTAGTTATGGTTGGGGTTACACAAGTAGTGGTTAAGATTTGTCAAATTCTGTGTCCAAGTCTATGTTAGGTCCCCAGAGGTCATCGATGACAACATTTGTGTGAGTCTACACAAATGTGAGAAATTGTACCATTAACTGCTGTAGGAAATAATGTTTTATTAGTGAAAAAGGTTTTTACCATAAAATCTTTCAAATAGAAAAGGACAGTTGAGAAACCCTAATAGAAACTATGAAGTAGTGAGCTGCTAAACCCTCTTTGTGTCCGCAACCTTTATCACTTCACAAGAAACTAGACAAAGAGCAAGTTTCCAGACTAATTCTTTGTAGTTCAGACATCACACATTCAATACGCCTGTACACGCTATTCAAAAAGGAAGTATTACAATATTTGGCAGTGCTTCACATATGTCAAGCCAAACTATATTCAAAGTCAACAATCTCTCTAGCACCACTATATATATCACACTCACAGAATACAGTGTACTGGAGGGAAGTGATGTCCAGTTAATAAAACTTTGAGAGGTGATAACTTTGTTAACTTCAACAGTCCAATTCAGCCAGTGGTCACATTCCTGCACAGACACTCACATACACCTAAGAACAATGTCATGCAAGTGTTGAGTCATACGTTTGCTCCTGATTAGTTTCACATAAGGGAAAAACAATGATTACAAAAGATCTTTTGAGGAGTAGCTGGATTGACAGTCACATTTTTAAAATGACTTTAATGTGGAACTAGGCGTCAGAGGCTGACCAATGAACATGTACGATTGCCAGTCAGGGTCATTCCCTCTAAAAAACAGTCACGTCCCTAAAAATCAAGCCCTCCCTCTCTGTTAGAGGAAACCACCTCCCGAACAGCTCATTTTCATTTGTGTGTCAAGGCAACAATATGTCGCTATACACTGAGAAACAGTCAAGATCATGCATGCAAGGTAGCACTGAGCCAACACAGTGCAGTGGACCTACACAAACATTGTTTAAATCCATTTGCATTTGACTTAATCTTGATTACATCAAATACTACGAAAAAAATATAATCTGAAACTGTTGAACGTTCTTTGGTTGATTAGATAAGTTACATGAAGCCAGAATATCTGCACCTAAATGAACTGGGAGAGTCTCGATGGTTCACAAAGAGATATTTTTATCACACAATATGTACAAATAGATACTTTTCACTTAAAGATGAGTTTGTTTCAAATAAGTTAGAGTAAAAGGTGATCCCAAAACTACACATGGGAACAAGATGACGGAAAGAGACGCATGCATGCACACAGACACAAACATACACACACGAAACTGCAATTCCCTATGGTCGAGAGGTCAGTCCCTCTTCATGGTGCTGCAGAGGTTAGCCTGCTGGCAGAGTGAATGGGCCATTTGTCTGTTCGGTTTACGCATGATCTTCCTGTGTGCATGTGTGTGCGTGCGTGCACTAGTCACAAAAGCAGGCACAATAATGTATTCACAATTCAGAGCAAACCTAGGCATGGATATTGCAAGAATATGTAAATGTGAAAATTAAACCATGTGGAATCATGTAATAATCATTTGATTGTTTCTTTCAGCCACTACCGCATCCAAAACACAGTTCAAAGGTCATTCATCTTCGCGTTTCGAGAAAAGTAAAGTAATAATGTACCAAATAACAGTGTTCAATAGGTGTAAAAATATATCCTTTCTTTGCCTCAGACACAGTTATGAAAAAGGTTTAGTTTTATAATCCAAACAACAAAGGTGCAATGAAACTAGCAAAGAAGTTATTTTAATTAATTCACTAAAGATTCGATTTATGTCAGGTTAACAGTCGTACACCAAAGCTGGGCAGCATCTCACGTCATATGTTACGAACAGCTGGCTCAGTGTGTGAACCCACAACTTGGTTAAAGTCATAATGTTTATCTTGTATCACAACATGAATAAATAACATGAAAGTCAACACAGAATCTGAAATGTCAAAGCAGAGAAATAAGAATCGGTTCATCAATCAAACACACAATAAAATGGCTGCTTCTCCACTGTTAGTAAGTAGGTGGACTGAGGGCATGTAACTGTTTAAACACTTTGTTGTTGGCAGGTCACCTCATTGCTACACAACTAAAAACACATAGTCAACTGTTCCATTTCCATTCATTGTCTTTTTTTGCATTCAACACACCCTGTGCTGATAACATGGCAGCAAACGCTGGTCACTTCTGTTTCTCACACAGCACAGACAGCTTTTTGGAACAGTTTTGGCAAAATAAATTAAGAATTCACATTCCATGAATAAAAACTAATAAAAATGTTGCTTAACCACAAAACAGTTCCAGATATTTTACAGACACCTTCTTCTCATCCTATCCATCAATCACCCCTGTCCGTAAACACAGCTTGGTGTGACAGATTTCAAACACTCTCCGGGGGTATTTGGGTCTTTCTCTAGTCAGTGCTCCACTCTTCACTCCCTTTCTCTGCGTTTGCCAACGGTGGCTTGTGCAGAGAGGATGCCTGTGTAACCTCCAAACGCCACAGAAGCAGCAGTGGCAGATTGACGCCTCCTTCTGTCTCTTTATCTGCATATTTCAGCTTCGCGGAGGAGACATTCGACGACACAGACATCAGGCATCTTTTCAAATAGTTCAACTGCCTATCTGGCACAAGGATTTACTGTGTGTGTGCTCTACACATGACATGTTGTGCCGATTATGATTTCGCCGTGGCCGTATCCATACCCTGACCCCGCAAATCCCTTTTCAACGGAGCCGACGAAAGTCTTTTTGGTGTTGCTAACCCCAAAGCCATTGCTCCTGCGCTGTAAACAGAAGGAGCAGAGGCGTTTGAGGCCTTTCCTGAAGGCAGAGTTGGAGAGGCTGTAGATGAGACAGTTACAGAAGCTGTTGCTGATGGCCAGCCATGTGGTGAGGAACGATGCTGCAGGGTGGTGGTAGATCCCTCCACTCTCCAACAGAAAGTAAAGAATGTAGGGCAACCACAGGATATAAAACACACTTGTTATGCGGAACAGTACCATAGCGTATCGCTTGTCTGGGTATGTTGATGTGGGCTCCTGATACTGTGGTTGGTGGTGTTGGAGGTTCTGTGGTTGGGACAAGTGGGGGAACTGCCCATGTTCTGCTGGGCTGGTGTCCTTGACCACAGATCCCACAGTCAGTCCTGGGCCCTGCAGCTGTTGGGGCCGGTAACGCGCTTGGCGCTCGCTGATCTCCCGGGTGTGCTGTCGGCAGATCTTGAAGATATTGGCATAGGTGAAGCAGACAGTGAGAGCTGCTGGGGCATAGAGCAGCGCAACAATAAAGCTTGTAAAAGCCGGACTAGTCCTCCACTCAACTGCACACCACTCCACCACATCGCCGTGGTAACCGGGTTTACCCCACCCAAGAAAAGATGGAAGAAACACCAGAGCAGAATAAAGCCATATCAGAATGATGCAGCAGCGCACTCGACAAGGTGTGACGAGGGACGCGTAGGTCAGAGGTCGTGTGATGGCGACGTAGCGGTCCACACTGACACACGCCAACGACACCATTGAAACGGACTTCAAAACAGACACCATGTACCCGAACACCTGGCAGGTGAGTTTTGGGTCGAGGCCCTGGAGGTGATGGAGGAGGGAGAGGGAGGGGAACAGGCAGCTGACCCCCACCAGCAGATCAGCATACGCCATAGTCTGGATGAAAGCACTGGTGGTGTGCTGGCTCAGCAAGGGGGCACAGTGAAACACAAAAATCACCACCAGATTGCCGGAAATAATGAGAACAGTGAGGAGAAGTATGATAGACACTTCAAGGAGGCAGGTGGTGAAAATCTGGGAATAGCCTATCTCCAGCAGGCAGAAGGGAGCAGATGCGTTTGATGGGTCAGCGGAGCTCAGGTTCAGTGGATCCAGGGAAAAATTCATCATCTTGGCCAGTGATCCTTATCGGAGGAGCTTTTTCTGAAAGTATCTTTGTGGTTTCAGTTCAAAATAAAGGCTCCATGTCGCGGTTCCACAAGGAGAGTGCGGCCATCTGCCATTTCAAATGCAGGAGGGATGCAAAGGACGGGGAAGGATGAGGAAGATTGAAAACCACCAGGCACAATCAAATTTTCTCCCTTTTTCCAGTGAAGCCAAAGTCCCAGGTGAAGGCACAAAAAGGCAAAAACAGGAAAAAAAATATGACTTTGTTCAAGGAATTCTCGTCCGATGCTCTTGAAATGCTTCCCCTCCCTATAAAGTCAGAGATGTCTTCCACATCTGCTCCAGCTGTAGAAAGCGCAGACTGAAGCTGCCGTATTTTTATCTGTGCGTCGTCCAGAGTCACAAACACAGCTTCCAATGAGAGGGCATCACTGTGTAATGCGCTGCGAACATAAATTGAGGGAAGGAGAAATTCAGGATAATCTCTCCTTTGAATTCGTCGTGGAACTCCACCTCTGTCCCGCTTGTCGTTCCCGATTCCTCTTCTTCTCCTCTTCTTTCGTGCTGCCCCTTTACCCCCTTTTCACCACTCTTCCATGTGTGCTTACTCTTGTCTCAGTGTCTGTCCGGACCTTCGCTGTAAGATCCCTGCAGACCGTTGTGAGCAGGGAGGATGAAGGCAGTGCACGGGGTAATGATGTTTAAAAATGCACGCACAGACACACACATACAAACACACCTCAGCTGTTATTTCTATCCAGAGGAGCAGCAACTATGTCTGGAGTGGAAATGAGGTAGGCAGGCATACCGATGCTGGGAGAACCCCCCCCCCCACTCGTGTTCATTTATCCTCCTTTGCTTGCTTGCTCTCTCTCTCTTTCTCACTCTCTCTCTAGGTCCCTCTGCCCCTCTCTCTACAGAAACAGTGGCACTGAGGCCCCTCCCCTTCCCCTTGAGTTCAACCAATGATCAGCTGCAAGGGCATGAAGCTGCCTCCTTCCCCCACCCTCTCACTCCTCCCCTGTGTGTGTGTGTGTGTCTGACTGTTTCGAATAATTACCCCGGATCCTCAAATACCATTTCACACTGTTAAAATTAGCAACACTGAGTATTAGCCCAGTCCTGTTCTCTGCATCCAGAAACGTTGTGACTTGTTTCTGGAAACCATTAAGTGCATGCCCTGGAGGAAGTTTATGGGGAATAGTTCTATAAATAATCTTCCCTTTAAACATTTTTAGATAAACAATAGTTATTTTGTTTTCAGTTTAGAAGACAGAAAGATGGAGAGACTCATACATTATGCACGGTTGCAAATCTATTGTACCAAGAACATTGAAGATCGAAATACTATTTAGGATGACCTTGTTTGCTGAATATTTTAATTTGTTCATGTATTTGTGTGTTTTTCTGTTTTTCTCTGTGTGTGTGTGTGTGTGTGTGTGTGTGTGTGTGTCTGTGTGTGTGCTTGTACATGTCTTTCGATCTATTTGGCGCTAACAGTTATGCACCTGCTCCTGATTTACCATGCACCAGCACACGCTGCATCTCTTGACATCTTCTCAAGAATTGCTTTGATACAGCCAGATACACCCGGGCAGCATGACCGTACCAGGTCTCCCTCACAGCAACATCAACAGCCAGGTTCTTATTGTCAGGCTCTCAAAGGTCTGGTAAGGACTCTATTAAACATTTTATTCTATCTTCTTAAACAGAATGAGCAAGTCCCTGCTGTCGGGCATTAGCCACGCTTCCAAAGGCTGACACGGAAAATAAAAAAAAATAAAAATTCTGTTAAGATACTTGAAGACAAACAACTAAACAAACAGCAATACAGTACTATATAAGCTGTATACAAACAACTACTGTCTCTGTGTATGAATCATTAATGACTGTGTAATTTCTGGATCATAGGAAGAGATGAGATTTAATTACTCAGAATCTGGCACTAAAGTTACAATCTTAGTGGGTAGTAATCGCCGTCAGATTTAGTTCTGCTCCTCATCCGCCTCATCCTCCATGTCCTAATGACTTTCTGAAGACTGCAGAGTTTGTCTCGTGCAGGGCAATTTGGTGTAGCGTGATCGAGACCCAAACACACCCACACATGTTCACACACACACGCACACCAGCCTGCACCTTTCCGCGATCCAGACACACTCTCATGCTTTCACGCACCTCCTCTGCCCACCACACGAGGAGCTAAAAATAGATGACAGTACGATGAAAAGGGTTGGAAGAAGAGGAACGGGAGAAAAGGATGTGGAAGGGGGTCAGAGGAAAACACAGAGCTAATCAAGCATGGGAGGGGAAAGAGGTGGAAGGGAGAAAGGAAAAACAAGATAGCAAAGACTAAAACAGTAAGATGAAAATACAGCTGTGAGAAGATGGAAGGAAAAAGAAGGGAGCTGGGGATTTACTGTCACCTGGTTCCTAAGCTGAGGGCCACACAGTCCTGTTCGATATCGAACCTACAGTTTGCTTCCTCACGGTTCCTCTCAAGGACAAGCTTACTGTAACTGATGCACACCAGGCAACACCACAGGAAAGATAAAAGCTGATGCTTACAATAATGTCTCGTAACAAGCATGTTACTGTTCATATAATCTCAATAAACAGATTCTGCATGTGAATATGCACAATCTGTTTATGCTGTGGGACAAGAAGCCCTCTGGTTTCGGTTTCTAATTTGGTCAATGGTGGACAGGGTGTGGAGAGCAAGAGAGGCGGAACACACCGACTGAAATGCATCAGCTGTCGACTATTTAATTTATCTGAATTCAAATGCAGATAGCTGATTTGCCTGAATTTCTGTTGGACCTAAAACATCCACCAAAAGGTAAAGATGTAAAAAGTCTACTTGCAACAAGTTTGTGGTCATCAGACGATAACCGATGGCTCATATAATCTTATCAAATCACAATATTAGTTAACACAATGATTTTTCTGGTGTTTAGTCAGTTGGGGTGGAATGCACTTATTTGAGGGAAAACTGCAAATGTTTTGTATTTTTACCTCATTACAAAAAAATGTATAGATTTAAATAGATCGATACTAGCAAAGTTACTTCTAAAACAATACAGTTCACTGCCGTACTGGCTGACTCTCATCTGATTAATACAAATACCCACCATCTACCACCTCCCATCTGGTAGTTTATCATCCAGATAATTCTGTTCTGTCTCTATATAAATATAAAAATCAGCAGACACAAGGTGCCAGCTTTTTGTATCAGCATCAGCTGATGTGCTGTTTTCAAAGCAATGCCTGGTAGCAATGAAAATCTTTTTTAATTTCGAAGAAGTGGACAGCCAATACACTGTATCATCCCTTTAATGAATGATATTTATCTCTGTTCAATGAGCCTAGAGCTAGGACAGAAGTGACAGCAACATAAGGCAGGGGTCCTGACACTGGTCAGCAGATAACACTAACAGGTCACTGTTGGAGGATGACACAAAATGCTATGGATAATGAAGATTCTCTACATTCAACTCCAGGAATAGCTGGGACCTTTGAACTGATTAAGCCTAATGGCAGTCGCATGTGTTTATAATGGCAAACTGGCAATTAAGCCAGATAAAGCACATTTTAAAGTATTTCCATGTCTGCAAGCAGAAGTCAGACCAGCAATGTACAGATTAACCGATGGGGGAGGCCTATGGGAGAGGCAGGCTGGCACACAATCAAAGTACGGTCAAAAACTGTAAGAAGCAGACTCACTAGGATGGAGGAGAGGAAAGAGGAAAAAAAGGCAAGTAGTTAATGTAACAAAATACAAATGAACAGGCAGAAAGAGAGAGGCTGGAGGACTTAACAGGAGCACAAAGAGGTCTAAGTAGAAGTCAGTGAGAGTCAAGAGTCAGGCGTACACAAATACAAATCTGAAAAAAAGATAGGCAGACAGAGGATCGTGATGTGGGTCCAACAGAGGCATGCAGGCAGACAGGTAACTGTGAGTGCTTGTTTTCCTCTCCACAGGAGGCTGGTGCGGTGGGTCTGGGGACCGGGCCTGTGTTTATCAGGTCACTGTGTGTCTATGCTACGTCCCTAACCTAATTTCTAACATCCTGCTCCACTTATAGAGGTAGAAGAGGTTTAAACATCTTTTAATAGGACAAATTAGTGAGTATGACTCATCACCACCACTGACCACAATTGCACAAGAAAAATACAACCTAAAAAATCCTCCATCAATCCATTATCTATACTGTTTATCCTCGGGTCATTGGGGAAGGTGAAGCCAATACCAGCTGACGTTGCACAGGTCACCAGTGTATCACAGGGCCAACATATAGAGACAAACAACAATTCACAAACACAATTTAGAGTCTCCAAATAACAAGACCTCAATCTGTATCTCGGATCGTGGGAGGAAGCTGGAATACTCACATACACTTCTTGCTGCGGGGTGACAGTGCTTACCACTACACCACCGTACCGCCCACCTCAAGAATCATATTTCATTTAATTTTTACCTCTGACAAAGACAAAAGAGTGACAGATAAGTTCTCACTTGAGAGGATAAACTGCATGAATGCAACAACTGCATCTGAAACTATGAAGTCCGACTGTCTGCATGGACAGTAAACACTTTACTGACCATTACACGAGCACACAGTATTGCAACAAGATGAGTGAGCATGGAGCTCGTTAGTATACGAAATGTAAACATTTATTGGTTCACCATGAAACTGTGGCTGGACAAATCAGAATATAGCGTGCCGCCAAGTCTAGATAATTAATTGTAAACAAACAAACAAAAATTATAATTACATTAAAAGGACTCTTATTCACCTAAAGTCACCGCAACCAGTTTGATACCAATTGTGAACTTAAGTTGACGGGATGATCAGTGAGTCATCATCCACGTGCAAGCTTGATCCACTTGATTTGCATGTGTTCCTATTATTTTTCAAGAATTACACATGAGAATAATAATGTTAGCTAGTTGCTGTCTAGACCCTCAAGCTTTCTCTGTATTGAGAGTTTGAATGCTTCTCTATTGGTGATGAACCGTATCTATAAAACTGCAATGTCCATGGTTAAATGATATTCCAAAATTACCACCAGACAACTGATTATAGCATAAAATTAGATTAAAACACCATGACCATTTCTTTGAAAAGGCTACACTTACTAGCAACTGAAGCGTCAGATAATTTTAGTAACTATTTAAGACCATTATACTGTAATATGGTCACGATGTTACAACCCCTGAGCACAAAACAAAAATGTTGCCAGCCAATACCTCGTCTTTCATAACATCCTCCTGATTAAAATCAGTTGGCACTGGATCAGTATGCTGCCCAAACTCTGTAACTCTGACTGGCCTCCACTCACTATCATTGATGGAGCTGAGGCAAAATGTGAGCCATGGCTCAAACAGCATAATGAGTTTATTGGTAACTGGTGGAGTGTTAATGAGTCAGCATTTGAAGTAAGTCACTTATTTCTAGTACTTAGCAGCGGGGGGACCCTCATATCAGTGAGTTCATGAGGGCTTCACAGGGCAGGAACAGGTTAAATATCCATGACCTACAGCCCTGGTTCCACTTCCATCAATGCCCTGCATTCAGACATGGATGTACACCAAGTTCAGACGGGGATAGCACAAAAGATGGCACTTGCTGGGACATGATGTACATACAGGCAAATTGAGGACAAAGAGACACACACAGGCTGAATATAGAAAGCGCTCAAAACTAATTAGGAGCTGGAACATGTTTGTGGTATGTACAAATTATAAAATAGGAGCTGAAACGGGAAAGAACAAAAATTCGTACATGAAAAGCTTAACTGTAATTAGTACCAATACCAAGAGAAACATGAATGTGGAGGAAAATTCTTTCCTAATGAATACATATAACGTGCAGAGTACAATTATGCAATACATGACCTTTTGTGTCTTAGTTCTAGTTTGATGAAAAAGAAATAACATCAGTATGTTGGTTTTGAATCTAATAAGAGCTTCATCATTATATTGTTCTGCGAAGGTTCTCTGCTACATTGTTCTGGGACTAAATAAAACTCTGTCACAGTCAGATTTAGCTGCACGTGTTCTCCACACTTTTCTATTGTGTTTGTTGGCTATTGTACAAACTTGGAATGCTTTAGTGTTTCTGCAAAGAATTCCGATCCGACTTTCTGTCCAGTGGCTATCGATACAGTGGCGGCCTGATCCAATGTTATTGTTGTCTTTGTGAAAGTTTAGATTCCGTTCATAACACTCACGGAAGCGGAAATACCAGCCTGGCTCCTCCATTATTTTTGTGTAAAACTTCTATATGAGTTGGCAAATCAGTACAGGATGGACAGGTAAACGGCAGCAAGAACATCAGGAGACGGGTAAAAAGGGAAGAGATAGGAAAAGAGCAAAGGGAGAAATGAAAGGGAGGTCAGGGGCAGTGAGGAAAAAGAGAGCGGGGGAGGAGAGCAGAGGGGAGGAAAGGGCAAAGCCAACATCTTGTCACCACCTGGGACCCAGCTTGTTGCCCGGGGATGTTGCCTTTACATAAGAACAGTGGACGGAGCTGTGGCCGAGAACAAAAAATTACACAGACCAACACACAGGAGAGCACACAGTCACCTCGGATCCTTTAACAAATGTTCCCTTAGACGGATGTAAGCCAGCACACTGTGATTCAAAAACAAACCGACACAAAAAAACTCGTCTTTTAAACACAAACAGACGCAGGTTTGTAGAAATGAGGCAGAGGTCACAACAAGGCAAAGCAGCTATGACAAACCTAATGTTAAAAATACCCAATTGAAATCATCATAATTGAATAATAATAATGAAATTATCCTTCCCGATGACAGAGCGACCATTGTGCATCGCCTAATACAGGAAATTTCTGACCCAGGTCCCGAAGGAATTTGCAAAACTGAATACAACCCAAAACTAGATCAGGTTTTCAGAATCTTTATTGACTTTGACTGTTTGAGCTGAGCAGCTCACATCATACGATCTGATTCCTTCCTATTTAGAGAGGTAGGTATATATTTTCATTCTCCGTTTATGAACTGAGCATAGGTTAAAAACTATTGGTTTATACTGAGTCACAAAATCATGAGAAGTTATGGTAAAAGCTTTCAGATTATTCCTTCTTACAGAACCATCGACGTCTACAAACTTCTTTTTAGATAAGTCCTACAAACCTTTCGCGATCAGAATCTAGTTTATGCCCCAAGTAATCAGCTGGTATTGTCTACATGGCAGCAGTCATCACAAGTTTGGAGCACATGAGAGGGAACAGTGGCCCCTGGGGAGTGCTTTAAAGACACAAACCTGAACAGCAACAGTTGCCAACAAACAGGAACAATAACACACAGGAGAAAAACAACTAGAATTAACGCCTCGCCTGTTGTTTGCTTCCTCGAAATTATCAAGCTGCAGTTTACATCCATGTTTTCCAAGTCTCATAGGACATGTAAAGAAGATTTGAAGGAATGTTTTTCAAAGGTACCAGGTATATGTTGTCATATTTATACTATGAATGATGGAGTTATGGCCCTAAATGTGTTTTGTGAGTTCACAGTGACCTTAACCTTGATGATCGAATCAGCTCATCTTCGAGTCCATGCTAATACTTGTACCAAATTTGAAGTTATTCTCTACTGGTGAGGAGAAGTGGGACACACAGACGGACTACAATCCCCAGAAGATAAAGCCTCCGACCAGGCATTTATTCACCGGCACAGAGGCATATATACATCAAAGACATTAAACCAGCTTGGATTGAGTGCAAGATTTAGAAATTGTCAGATATGATGTGGACAGTTTGCTGATTCACCCAAAAATTAAAGGTCTGATCCGTCCTGTTTGTAATCGATCACGACACCACCAAAATTAGGGAATCGTGGCAATTCAGTGTTTCTTGATCATATTTATAAAGACAATAATTTGGTGCATCTTACCTTTGTTATGAGCGTGCGGTACTCTTCCACCTGGTGGTCATTATTGTGGCACCCTGCCAGGAGCTGCCACACCTCCCCACGAAGAGCTTCGGGAATACCACTCCGCACCAACGCTGGCAGCTGCCTGGGCCGCACTGATAAGTTCAAATGCCTGATAGAGGAGAGGAAAGGGAGATTGTACTTATACTTTATTTTACTTATTTCAACTGTATTACTTACTTCCTGCATATTCCATCAATCTTTGATGTAAGGTTCTCTGCAGATTCATCACATGCACACACAACAATTCATCTATCCCCGAAAATATTTCCCCCTGACATTAGACTTCCCTTATTCTACTCCTGCTTAATTTTTTATGTGACAACAATAGACAACACAAGACAAGAAGCTCAAACAACATCACAGTAGAATACACAGAAGGAAATGTCAGCTCTTTCTTTCTTCCTCACTTACATTAAAATGTCAAATCTGTTGGGGAAATTCTCCATCCTGTGCATACAGTAACCTTAACCGTGTGAAGTGTCAAGTGAACTCAGTCACCTGCCCAACCACTTGTAAGTGACAGAGACAGAATTAGAAATACACAGATGAGGAGGAAGAGGAGGAGGAGGAGAAGATAAACTCAGAGGCACAGCTGTAGCTAACTGTCGCTTGACTAGAGCTGACAGAAAAACCCTGAATCCCTGATGATTCTCTCACTTTTCTACCCCCCCCCCCCCCCCCCCCCCCACCCTCCGCCCCCTCTTATTTAATTCATCCCTCTGAGTTTGTTGTGTTTATTTGTTCCGAGTGTTAGGTTATGCAATATGAGGCATTTTCTGCACAGGCTAAGAGGGGAAACAAGAGTGTGCTGTGTACTTGTGTGTGCAGGCATATGACGTAAGTAATGCCAGGCCCGGTCCTTAGGGGCATTAAGTTTGTAAAGGGCTTTCTGTGATTTGCCTCTCTGCGCTGCATCCCCACGCTACATCGCTGCATCCCACAATGCCACAACACACAATCTCACTTGCACACACAATATCACCAGTCACACATACAAAGCCTGGTATTATCACAGGCTTGTCTTATGATTTCTTTATTTGGGCATTTTATCGGAGGCATATCTCTAAAATACCCAGTGGTTTAATGGTCATCAAAGGATAATACAAATACACAGATCTAGTCATTGAAAAAGAAAATTTGATGTACTTTTATAGATTTATTATCTTGTATGTATTATCATAGATATATGGTAATACTTTTTGGTTAAATGTATGTTCTGTATCTCAGGTATATACTGTATATTAGCATAGAGAGGGAGAAAGAGGAAGGCATGCTGTACAGTGCATGTGCGAGTGGAGGAGGCTTAACTTGCAGCAAATTAAAGTCCAGACAGTTTCTATTCAGTTCATCACAAGCTTTTGATTAAAAACAAATGCAGTAACGGGAGAAGGAAGCCATGTTAATAAGCTGCTTATCAAGAATGCCTGCCTGCTGCTTTTTCTTTCACGAGCAGAACGCCCGCTAAACCCCCACCACCACAAAAAATGAATACTGTGTGCGTAGACCTTCATTACAAATGGGATAGAAAAAGTGGAAGGACACAGAGAACCTGGGAACAGAGCCTCACCACTTAGAAAGTAAATCTCCCCAGGTTTCCAGGATCTTCTCTGCACACTCCTTGGAAACGTCACCTGATCCACTGAGTAGCGGCTCGTCGTTATCTGGACACACACACATACACACACACATAAAATAAGAGTGAAAATTTGTGTGATCGTTGTTTCTATCTTACATGATTATATCTAACCTTTCAAGACTCCAAATGTCATGCAAACAATGATTAATTAAAATGTGTGTGTTTACTAATTCTACAGTCAAACTTCCTGCTTGATGGTGTTATGAAGATGATGTATTCCACTTAGAGCACTGCTTCTAGATGAATGATATGTTAATATTATAGACTATAGATCCTCTAGTTTTATGTTTTGTGATGTTTTATCTGTGATGGATTAAGCTGAACTGCATCTGAGTTGTGTATATAACACTGAACTTGAACTACAGCTTGAGTCTCGATGTTGCATTTTATAATCGAAATACCTTTTTTCGTTCAAAGCTGTACTATCTATACTGAATATTGTATCCAAATATTAATAACAAGCCATCACTGAACATGCTGTACCAAAAGACCAGTAGACCAGAGACGACCACAGAGAGAAATACAGAAAGTACCTCACTGATGTCCCTGCCTAATAGTTTCATTGCTGCCGACACCACCGCACACACACACAGTGCTTTGTGATGATACAGCACATACAGTCCTGTAACACAGTGTCTGATCGCCCACTGGATTTCAACTCAAGCCTTTTTCTGTTACAGCATGAGTCAGAAGATGAAAAGTGTTCCAGGCGGCATACTCTTTTCTATTTCACAGCAGCAATACTTTTATTATTGTGTCTTGAAGGTGCTTGCCTGTGAATGAGGTCAGTCCTGAACAAGGACACCATCATGGCTCAGTCTCCTAAAGTTAATGCTCACCATAATGTATATGATCTTGTCAGTTAAGTTTGCTGCTTTTATGTGTCTGACACGATCAAGTACAGGAAGTGTTTCAAAAGGTTGAAAACCATTTTCATATGGTTTAGCTAGTCAGAACCACATGTTGCTCTATGTTGACATATTAGTGAGGGGTTTTTCAAATGGCGTATATA
The DNA here is from genome assembly GCF_947347685.1 of Pleuronectes platessa. Taxonomy (NCBI): domain Eukaryota; kingdom Metazoa; phylum Chordata; class Actinopteri; order Pleuronectiformes; family Pleuronectidae; genus Pleuronectes; species Pleuronectes platessa. The sequence continues at coordinate 14,774,065 of NC_070644.1, read as the reverse complement.
AAGAAATCATTGCTTTTGTAATATCAAAACTTATTCTTCTGTATCTGTGACTTTAATTACAGGAAATCCCAGTAGAAGTAATGAAAAGTAAGACAGGATCCAATCACCTTCTTCTTCATCATCCTCAGGTGGTGAAGGAACCCCGGTACCAGGTACGATGCCGGGACTAGCCGTGGTCTTCCTTTTCTCTCTCTCATTCTCACTTTCCAAACTCACCACCTCATAGAGTGTGTCGGAGGCAGGACTCTTGCGCTCCTTACGCTCCATCTGAAACAACACATGAGGTAACATCCTCTGATTAGCTGATAAAACACATGTTAGACTTCTTTTCTTTTCTTCTGACTATTCAAGCCCAAAGCTGATATCCGGTGCTATTCATAATGACCACTGACCAACGCCTGAACCGATTTAATCGTGACTGGAGAAATTGTGCGTTGACTCGACATACCTGGCGGAGTTTAAGGTAAAAGGTCTCAGTGTAGCTCCGCTTGCTGAAGGGCCAGAACAGCCTGTCATTGGGCGAGCACACCCTGACCCTCGTCTCCAGCAGGAAGCGAACCGGCTCCTCCACCTCAGTGATGACCAGGTCCACTGCTGTCGTCATGTACATGAATTTATCTAGAAAAACAAGAAAAATAGTTGCAGTGTTAAAATGGAAATAAGTCAAAAAAGCTGCCGATTGACTTGTTGTGTTTAAAGCTGAATTAATGGTGGTTTTGCAATTTGGAATATCAATGGAATACATAGTATGCCTGGGTAGACTAGGTTACTTGTCCTTGACAACAGTAATGTTAACATTTTACATTCTATAAAGTATGCTAAATTAATTTATAGTACACCTTCATAACATAATTTTACAATTATTTCTCTATTATGGAAGGATTTTAGGATTCATGCTACAAGCGGAAAGTGATTTTACCACTTAGGAATGTGATTTGAAAACTTAGTGAATGTGAGAAAATATTGGTGTGAAAATAAACAATCACCTAATCAGTAAAATATGAACCAAGGGAATAATAACTGTCGAAAATAGTTGAGTTTTATAAGAATTTTCGACAGGATTTGGCCGTCACCTTTGGGCGTTTCCTCATTCACAGCCTGGAACTGAGGCGTGTTGGGGTTCCAGCTTCCTGTGATGATGTAAGATTTCCCGTCAGAGCTCTTTCCCATTGACTCCTGGAGGCACAAGTTGGAGGAAGTTAGAAAAAACACAAACACACAACAACACAGACACACACGGACATGAAAAAACAGCCGTCTACCAGGTCCAGCAGGTGCATGTCACTGTTCTTCACATTTTTCCCTGGGCTGAGCAGAAGACCAAAGCACCTAGAGAAGAAAAACACAATAATAAATAAACACATAAAGACACAGACACACACACACACACACACACACACACACACACACACACACACACACACACACACACACACACACACACACACACACACACACACACACACACACACACACACACACACACACACACACACACACACACACACACACACACACACACAGAGGGAGACAAGGGAGACAAGCAAAAGGAAGAAGTTTACGTAAGAAGAACAACAACAAAAACAAGCGGGAACCAAAGAAAGAACAATAAATCTCTATAGATATAAACCAGTTGTTTAACTTCACATATTTTACTGCAAATAGCTTCTTGGACTGAGCCTTTAACAAAGACCAGAATATAGAGAATATTAAACACAGCCCTCCACTCCTCAGCATCTCTGGATTTATCAAACGATAACAAACCATAAAAAGTGGTGGAATGTTTAAATTTCCACAGATTTAATAAACCATGGAAAATGAGGAGCCGCGAAGACATTTTCAGTTTAATCACTGTCTTAAAAATGTGCCTGACCACTTAAAACCTGACAGAGATGCGGATGTATAGATGTTCACTGGTGTGTGTTTATCATAAAGAGCTAAGTGATTCCCTTCTTGTACATGTCTGGTCAGTCTGACGGATGCAGGCCAGATATTTTCCTTCTACACGACAACTCAAGTGTGACAGAGAATTTAATTTTATATCCTCAATTATTCTCTGCTTGTGCATGTTTTTAATCACGTTGAGAAATATGCTGCTGAGGATGTTGTCTTAGATGCTGTAGGTTTTTAAATCTGCTGTAAGTAGTGTTGTCTGAATACCAAAAGGATATCTCATTTAAAAATTTATAAAAAGAGCACTCAACAATAGGGCTTCACAGTGTTTTCATGGACATTTTTACTGTATTTTGAGAGTTGTGTCCCCACTGACAACAAACATCGAGCCAGTGACACTTTAAAGTAATCTTTTTTGAGTGTGTGTATGTGTGTGTCCATGAGTGTGTGCAAGACAAGATTTTACCTCTCAATGGCAAGTTCCTTATTGGAAGTCTGCTGGACATAAATCACGATTTTCTTGTCCATCCCTGCGCGCAGCTTGAAGCTCTGCTTGTCCTTGTCCTTAGCCACAGCGCTGTACATGAAAAAACAGGAAACATTGATTATTAGATAAAGGATCTTCAGTGGAAAACAGAGATTAAAGTAACAAACTCATCGTTAAATTGGGTGAAAGATAAAAAGTTTAACGGTGACACAGTAACGCTGATTTACTTACAATTGAAACCTTAAATTGGAAATTAACCAAATTACATTACATTTGACATAATATTTGACCACAGGCTGAGAACACAGGTTGTTTGTTCTACACTGATGTTGCGAAAGAGAAAAAGTGGAGCAGCATTCATGTGCATGACACAGGTCGCTCGGTGGGAAACTCCGGTCATTAGAGAGACCTTTTCTTTAGAACACGTTAAGTATTAAGGCGGCAGGATGCTGAAAACGAGCAATAACTTTAATTTGGAACAAACTGCAGCTCACTCTCCAAATGTATTAGCAATGCTGATTCTGTCTCGGTGATTCTGTATTTGTTCATTTTACAATACAACCGACAGAGAGTACAACTAGTTTGTTTCAATAATTTTTTTGTAATAAATATTTTTCCCACCTGAATGTACCCTTGCCATCGTCCTCCCTGATCTCCAGGCTGACGGTGAAGGTGAACAAGTCACTGTCAGGGGTGAGAGGAGCAGCCTGCTGAGACGACAGAATAGCCTTCTTCGCTGACCGCCGAAACGCTGTGGCAAAGCTGTACAATATCCGACTGACCTGCAGAGAGAGAGAAGTAAACACGAACAATAATAGTTTATTGTTTAGCCACTATACTGGGCAGGCAAAACAAGGCAAGTTCATTTATGTTGCACATTTTAACAACAAGTGAATTCAAAGAGTGTTTAAAAGATAAGACACTGTGTTGTAAAGCAACATATGACCAATAAATATCATTCCGATAGATATCCAAAAAGGTCAAATTAGAAATACAAATTTACAGTGCATTGAAAGAATAAATAATATTCCCTTCGATGAAAGGCCATGGCAAACATGTCAAAAACGAGTCGGCCATGATTTGAAAGAACTGAGAGCTGCAGCAGACCTGCAGCTCTCTGGCAGTTTGTTCCAGATATGTGGAGCATATAAACTCAACGTTGCCATTTCATGTTTAAACTCTGGGGACGGAAAGCAGACCTGCACCAGACAACCTGAGGGGTCTGGATGTTTCATAAAGTAGCAGCGGATCAGAAATGTATTTTGGCCTGAAACCATTCAGTGCTTTATAAACCAATAGCAGTACTTTGAAGTCGGTGCTTTGACAGACAGGAAGCCAGTGTAAACATCTGAAAACTGGAGGGGTATGATCCACTTTCTTATTGAGGAGTCGAGCAGCTGCAGTTCTGAATCAGCTGTTTTTGTTGAACCAATTTGTTGTTATTTTAACAAAGACCTGTCAACACACAATTACAGCAGCCCAGTCAACTAAAGATAAACGCATGGTCAAGACTTTTCAAATCCTGCTGACACATAAGTTCTTTAATCCCCGATATCTTGTTGTTTGTAATTGTCTTAATGTGACTGTTAAAATTCCACAAGAGCTGTGATTGGGAGTGGTTGTTAACTTCACTGATCACAGCCTAGTACTGACTTTTAGCCATTCTTTCTTGTCACCAAAGCCAATAACTTATGTAAAAGAAAATGTTTAGAGCTAGTACAGAGCTTGAATGTGATTATAGTCCCCTGTGTGATCAAGTCATGCAAACATGCGTGTCATCCGCGGAATTGTGGTGGCATATTTTGTTGTTCTCCATACTGTGAGCTGGTGGGAGCATGCAGAGGTTAAACAAAATATCCCCCAAGGTAGAGCCTTAGAGCCATAACATTTTTGTCTGAGTAGATGTGTAATAACTTAAACAAAGTCTTTTCAGTCCTTTAAGCAGTTTACAAATAGATTTTGTGGAATGTCAGACAGTCGTAGACGATTTTCCAGTCGGTTTAGTGTATCAAAGGGATGTCTGATAGCACAAATATACAATTTATTAGGGTTGACCTATTACTGTTGTTGTTGCATTTGCACCAAAGAATACTCCAAATAGCCCATGACCTAACAACAATATTTATTATGCATCAGGGTTAATTATTATTCGTTATTCTCAGACAAGGACATTTAATCATCGTGATGTTTTTTGAGCTTTGGCACAAGGTTTAGCAGCATATGCAGCTGAAATGACCCGAAAGTTGAGTTTCGTAAACCAAAATGATCGGCAACTGGCAAAGCATTGATTAAAAACTCAATCAAACCCCAGCAAGAAAAGTTACCTAATGACCCACTACTCTACTGACTGTGGACCCTCCAAACTATTGACCATCTTGGTCTATCAACATGTTCTCATCTAACTACTACCAGAGACTGCAGGGTTCTATTAAATCCCCCCCCCCCCAAAGAGGAGCAGAGTTGTTGGGGGGGGGGGGGCAGCTACAGATGGCCAAGTGTGGAAAACTGGGTGGTAAAGATTTATTTACATTCATTAAACACAAGTTTCCATGAACAATACTTGAGAATTGAGAGCTTTGCCAAGAGAATGTCATATTTTGTGTTTGATTATTACAAAAGGGACATGTGTGAGATAATAAACAGAGCTCTCCCTCATATAGAGGCTCACAGCACAGTGGTTTTGGATCACCTGTCATTGTGGTTAACAGTTGAGCCCGGGGGCTAGTGACTACGAGATGGTGCGGGGGGAAACTGCTGTTATCAATAAATAACAACGCTCTTTTATAAAACAGCCTCCAACCTTTCCTGCACAAAGCCTTTGTTATGTTCTTGTTACAGCAGAAGGTTGTCAGGGGATTGCAGGGGGTTTATTTATTCAGAAACAACAGGGATTGGATGTAAGGGGGGATGAGCAGAGTTAGACGGGGGTCAACCCCTGCATTGAAGAAATTGTGACATCTTAAACAAAGGTATTATTGTTTCCGACTATTACAATTAATGCTTCAGCAAAAGATGAAAACTTTAGAATGTCTACAAATGGCCCTTTTGACTCATTGTGTGCGATGGAGAGGAGCAGGACATGGACAGCTGTACTGCTGAGGGAAAAACTTAATGTGTTCGTTTGGAAAGTTCATGCCCCTTCACAGAGGATAAGTGATCCGCCTTTAACACCACTCATTGGTTAGGGCGAGGAAATATTACTTCAAACCAATATTGCAATTATTTCTAACTTTTACCAGGATCACTATAACTGAAAGATTATTATAAAATATCCTCTGCAGCATTATTTTCATCTATGAGACATGTTTTAACTGATGTCACGAGCAACGATCTGCCCCAATTTGTCAGAGCCTACATTTTTTGTTTATCTCTCCAAACTTGTAAGTACATTTGTGTGAGGAGCTTTAGTGAAACAAATATATTAAAGCTGTAATAATTCAATCACGCAGCACTAGATGTGGATCTCTGGTCAGGAGAGACAAGGGGGAGGGGTTGGGTATGAGACTCAGCAGGGCTCGGCGTTACTATCAACACCAGGAGACTTGGAATTGTTTAGAAAGTGGCCTTGAGGCCCAACTAGGAGGTCTGGCTCTGCAGAGGGGGAGCAGGCCCGGGGAGGTGGTTTGCTTGTGAACATTTCTATTCAAATCTCAAAATAACATACAATAATAAGATAAGTTTCCTTTAATTATTTAGCTCACCAAATTTTTTACATTTTGGAATAATGGGGGGTCGTAAAGGAGAACACAGCCAATGGGCTGACTCACTCCTTTTTTAACTGTGCAAATGAGTGATAAAGAAAAAGTAGAGATAGTGTAATCTGTTTTGTTGTTGGAGGACTGGAAGGAGGAAGAAGGAGAGGGGAAGATGATAAGGAAGCAAGATCTGCAGACAGAGATGTCTGATTATATAGATAACAAGCTGGGGATGTGTGTCTGTGAATATGCATTAGTGTTTTACTGTTGAGCCGAGTGTCACTGGTGAAGGTCTGGGAAAGTGGATTTTTGCACGCAGAGGGACTGATAAAGCAGCGTCTGTCTGAAGGTGCTTGGTGACACTGAGTGCTTCCATGAAGGAGAAATCAGGTCACTGAACATTGAAGCTTTAACCCAGATTCATGAGTGGATTCCCTTTTCTTTTCTTTCACACGTCTGGTGAACAGACTGTATATAAGCAATGACTCTCCTATAAGTCAGCTTGGGGGGTTGTGTGTGTTGGACATGTGCATCTTAGCATAACCTGCAGTGTATGACATAATCACTTGGGGACCGCTGAGAAACCTCCTGCACCGACACTGAAGCCTGAGGGACAGACTACAGGGGAGATCAGCCACAGCAGGCAAGGTCAACCAAAATACTGCCGGTCATATGAGTGTGAAACACATGTTTAAGTACGTGAGTGGATACGAGAGCAGCAGAGGAGCTTTTACTCCCCCTCTGGTTCTCTATCAGAACAGCAGCAACATTACTGGCACCTGTTTTTTGCATGTGAGTATGTGATAGACGTAGTTGCACATTAATCAATGGATAATCCTCACCGCCTCTTGAATTTGACAGCGGAACACATGGATCCTGAAGATCTCAGCATTGTAGTGGCTCTCGGTGAAGGCGAAGCAGTCACTCTCTGGAGTACCATCGTGGCCGCGCACGCAGAACAGAATCTTGTAGATAGGGTAGTTGGCGATCTCCGTACTGTTGTTGGGGTCCAGCAACCTGTTAAAAAATATCAATAAATATGTTCATAAAAGTCACAACTACAACTGAAGCTATTCTTGTTATGTGTACGCTGTGAGGATTTCGGTCCATCAGCTGGAACTGTTATTTTAACTAGTTCTCCACATGTTCTTACCTGACGGTGCCTTCAGACACGCCTGGCACAGATAGGGTGACATCCAGGGGGACCTGGCACTGCCCTCTGAGGATACTCATCATCCGAAGGGCCTCCACCTCACTGCGGGGGGCGTTGACAGATGCACACCCCAGATATGTCAGCTGGCTGAACACAACGCTGTCCTCATCTGGAATGGGACTGCCGGGACTGCCATCGGATGATGATTCGTCCCCTGCAAAGTGACAATGGAAAGATGAAAAGAAAAGAAAGGAAATTAATGAAAAAACAAACATGTCCTCATCTAAATTATGTTCACTGGGAAGCAGGAAAGTGGAATGGAATTTAAGAGGATAAGAGAGAACAGTGAAATCAATTAGAGATATTCATGCAACAAATGATTACATGGACAAAGATAATGAGAAAAAGCAAAACTCCTCTGATGAATAGATTAGAAAAAGCAATGAGAGTTATGTTTATTTTATTGAAAAACCTCAGTGCTTCTATGATACTTCTCTAAAAGAGCCATTTTGTAAACTTTGAAAGACAGGAAAAAATGAAAATAGAAAATGAGAAGGAGGATGGCTCACCGCGATACGACCTCTCATTCAGCTCACTCTCCTGTGCCGTCTGAACGGGCAGCACTATCTCCAACTTGGGCGGGGATGAACTCAGAGGGTCAGAGCCTGGCGCTACAGGCGACGCTGTCGTGGTGAGTTGGCTACGGCCCCCTACACCCAAGGTTTCCATTCCTGTTCCCGGTCCGTGCCCAGCGTCAGCTACCGATGGGTCCATTAGGACATCCTCCAACTCCCTCTGGAGCTGCTGTTCACTTCCATTCCCCACAATCTGATCGACACACACAGAGGAGCAGAAACACACATACACATAGAAACACACGTGCACACAATCACACCAAGGAGCGGGGACAAAAGGGGGCACAGAGAACAACACGTTTAAACCCAAACACAGATCATTAATCACAAGAACACAAAATTATCATTGAAATCACCACAACAAATTAGCTTTCAGATAAACCCGAGGCCAACCTCCACCATTTCTCCTGCAGTTTGTAGGACTGTGCAGTGCCTCTGCCTTCAACCGTGATCTTGTGATTCATTTCAAGTGAGTGTGGTGAAGGTTGAAGGCGGAAAGAAGCCTTGTTTAATGTTGGCGGTCAGAGATATATCGTGATAAAAAATTCTAAATCATATTAGTGATTAGTGGGTAAATGTGTAAATCAGTTAATTCTACCAAATAGTGGGAAAAAGCAGGTCAAAGGCTGGACAAGCTATGAAGCGCCACAAAAAGAGGGATCGCTGAGTATTCCTGACGGCTGTGGATGCATCCTACCAGTGAGGAGCAGACTTAAGCTGCAGAGGGCGCTATTGTACAGAGCAAAAAGGGGATGATCTGATATCTTTTAAAAAAACCTATGCAGCTACACTGGGGCTTGGGATTTACAGGTACTGCTAAAAGCCTTGGTGGGTGTGAGGCAAAACTGCACTCCAACATGTAGGAGGGTCTACCACTACCATCCTCAAAACTAAACTGTTGAAGCGGCTGGCTAGTGCCCTCACTCAACAGCTGGCAAATACAAAGAAAGCACAAATAATCACAGACAGAAATCACCACGGAAGGACATCAAAAAAGAGAGGGATAAATATACAAAACAAGCAAGAGATACAGAGAGAAGAGGTGGAGAGGGAAGATAGCGAGATAAGAGACTGACCTTAAAGCTGACCCCTTCCTCAGAAATCACCTGCATAACAAACAACAAGTTTAGACACACTGACTCTTCTCTGACTGGATGGGAGGGGAGATGTGCACAAGAGTGTGTCGGGCGAAAAACCAAAAACATGATATCTGGATGACTTGAGTGTCAGTGAATGTAGTGATTTCACCAGAGAACAGTGGATGTGTGTGGAGGACAGCGTTTCTTCCCTGAGACAACAGGCAGCACGACACTGACCTCAACTGTGCAGCAAAATAACTGCAGTTCATTAAGCTCATGTTATATGCAAACTCTAGCTTTTGGTCCCTTTCCAACCCCAAGCCAACAATTCCCTTCAAATTCAAAGAAACTGAGGCGAAGTAATCATATTAACTAATGGACAGAGTGTGAAGATGTGAGCCAGCGATTAATAAATTCAATAAAAGGAAAGTTGATAACTAGTAAACTCATGGACGAGATGTATCTGCAGAAATGGGGAGAGGAGGGGAGGTAACCTGAATCCATGAGGGACGCTCGCTCGATGGCGGCTCGTAGCTACGTTTGCTTCAAAGTCGTCTTTCTCTTTGCAGACAGACACACCCTGGTCACAGAACACCATTATTTTCCTTGACAGTGAGTTCAAAGCACTCGCAGCTGCATCGCCACACTGTTGGTAAACTAATATCTGCTGAGTGCAGCACTGAACTGACTCACAGAGGGCATATGAGGCGTGATAGCACATGCTGTGCACGAACAAGTGCAGCCGATTGAGTGCAGATGGGAGATTTTTTCCTAAAGATCAGTCGCAATAAAACAAATGAAAAATTGGTTAAATATCAGCTGATACTAAATTAATTCACACGTGATTCTTCTGTTGTTTGACTGGTGTGACGATTTGAAAACAATCCCTTTTCTTCTTCCGGCGGCCGAGACAGATCTTGCTTCCTTATCAGTCAGTTGCACTCCTGCCCTAATTTTCAGCCAGGAAAAGCCCTGACTGAATAAATAATACTTAGGTTTAAGGTTTAAGCAACAAGAACAGGTTCAACACAACAAACAAAGCCGAGCAAAATTCTCTTGATTTTTAAGCATGTGCATATATTTGACAACTTCCCTGCAGCAAGTAGCAAATGTACAAATCAACTATGAGACGAGGGGAAGAGTGAGGATGTTGAAAAGGCAAAAGAAGAAATGGTTAGCCTTATGGTTAGAGTGTGAGACTGCATGGTTAAAAAAGATGGAAGAGAGCTTTAGACAGGTGAGGGATGAACTACCGTTGACAAAGTAATCCGTTTTACCTCTGACCCCTAACATGCAATTTAAACATGTTACACCGACAGAGGACAAAATATGGAGGTGTTTGGGTGTTGACGTAGAAAATGAGATTAAGGTGAATTTGTTTTTTTTCAAATTTGTCTACCAGTATATAAATTTGGGAATGATTCCAAAGATGTTATCTTATGACAAGGACGTGGAATTGAAGCTTCATATTTTTAAGTTTAAACATTAACACAACTCAAATAAAACAAAATATATTGAACTTTATAGATAAAAAAAATGTTTTACATAAGCATAAGAAAAGTCGGCCTATATCAGCAAATATGAAGGGGGTGCCCCGATTGATCGGGTCATAGACTAAGGTATCGGCCAATACTACTTCAAACAATAGGTGATCGGCAATGGGCCCCAAAAATCCTGATCGGAACACCCTTAGAAAATATAAATACTGATTATCATACATTTATTAAAGGCTTAAATCACCTGATTGGCCAAGCAATATATCTGTCTGCCTCAAGTTAATATGAAATTAACATCAAGAAATTCTGCCAAATCTTGGCCTGACTTGTTTCTCGACTGGATATATTCTTGTATTATTTACAATTCTGTCATTTCTCTAATATCAAGAGCAGATTGTGACTATTATAAGTATTTAGCATCATCCTGATATGGAACGAAGCAAATGTCAAAAGAATGTACTTATCACTTACTCTAACTAGACAAATACAGCTGTGAAGTCACCTTTCTCTCCCTTGTACGTCTGTCCATACCTACACCCAACCATCCTTACCTTCAGTCCTGTCTTTTCGTCATCACTACCATTATTAGTGGAGGAGGGTGTCTCGTCCCCCAGGCGGGACACAAGGACAAAGTCCTCACTGTTGAGAGTGGACACTGAGTCCGAGGAGACGCTAATCTTCCCCACCGAGACTTTGTCATCCATGGCTGCCGCTGTTTAACTCAGCCACGCTGCTCATGAATGGAGGACGGGAGGAGGAAGTGGTGGGAGATGATGAGCAAAATCACCTGGAAAAAGAACAAAATAATAAAGAAAAAGGAAAAAAAGCAGAAAACAGTCATGATGAGATGAAATCCGTGAAAAGCATCTTTTAAGGCAAGTTGAAACTTTGCTGTTGGACATCAACCATCTAGAAGACAGTGAAGCCATTCATAATTTTCCTTTTGAAGATATTTTGTAACACCTTAAAGAAACTCTGCAGCAAGGTTACAAAACCCAGAGAGGAACAATAAAGATGTCAAGTGAAAAACTAAAGTTCAAGTAAAGGTGACATATTAGAGAGCGAGCTGCAATGAAGAAACAAGGAGTTGTGGGTTTCTGGAGCAGAAAGGTGATATAGGTGATACATGTATATGAAAGTGAGGAATTAAATGAATAAGGCAATTTTAGTACAACCATCCTGTCTATCATATGTCAGTGATGCCTGTTGCAAAGATTCAACCACCTGACCATATCACATGTACACCATAGATCTGTTCCCTTAACACACAGTTATTTGTCCATTCACATAAAATGGAGGAGGTAGGTGTATGACCTATACTGCAGCCATCCCAGGTGACAATTGAGACACTTTGAATCCTCTCGTGGGGAACAGTCATGTCCTCCATTTGTAAATAATTGAGAGACGATTGTAGAATTGACATAAACAAAAATTCAGATGCATGGCAAAGAATAACTACTTGTCAAAAATGATATTTTAGTCTCCATTTGTAAATTCAGATATGTAAGTATGAGAAGGAGGAGGAGAAAAGAGGAAAATATCCATCTTTACAGTTATGGAATGAGGTAACAACTGAAAAGGGGGAGGTGCCCCTGTATGCAACACGGGAAGAAAGACAACAGAAGGTTCTGGCAGAGGTTTAAACAGAGACTATAACAAGCTATTTATATCTCATCTCCTCCCTTTCACTCTCTCCCAGTCCTTTTCCTTTCACTCTTCTCTCCTTATCCCTCCTACCTCCAGACTTCGGTGTATCTCAGACCTTATCGCTTTCTTCTTTTCTCCTCTGCCCTTTCCCTCCTCAAGTTTTTCTAAAAGGTTTCAGTTGGTGTTTCTTGAACTATGTTCTCTTGTCAAAGACCCACCCTCTCTATTCAAATAAGCTCACACAATGGATAAGTAATAGGAAGAATACATTTAAATTGGAAAGGTCAAAGCAGTTAATAATTTAACTAACTTCAAATGAGTAAGCATGTCTTTGTGACCAGAAGTTTTTAGTTATTAAGTTTTTATTATGCTACCATTAACATTAGGTCACTTTGAGCAGAGTCAGATGCTCAGGACTTTTACTGGAACACACTGTGAATACGTCTGACCAAAACCATCTCCTCTCTTAAATGAAAACTGTCTGTGCCCAACTTCACGTAGATTTTCCAGAGTTCATGTCTGAAAACAACTCCTTAAAGACTAAGAAAGAAGGATCTATTGCTGCTGTGCAGTTGCTTCTTCTTCCCATGACAACACTGACTTATTACCAACAAGCCAGGGGGAGTATTCATGAAGCCATATCGCCTGACAGGTAGTTCACTCATTGTTGTGGTGACTGTCATCCTGTATCATGACATACAGCGTGACTGACAATGAGGTATGGACAACTTAATCGCTTTTGTGTTTATTTCATTGAAGTGAAGGCTGCAGCTGGGCCTCATGTGTGACAGGTAGCACTTATGGTTTCCTTACTTCTTAAGAGGAACTTGGATGATACACAGAGCTCACACCAGCCTGTCACACCATGCTTACCTCTTTTACACCTCCTAATATCATGAGAAAATCTCAGTTTCATGTACATACATGCCCAAAAGAAAGTTGTGAGACTAAATATCAATACTGTAGATATGTGGGACAAACTCTATTATCTTAAATCATATAAATCAGAAATTTTATAGTATCTGACACTCCTCAGTGAGATTCTCATACTTTAATCTTCAGGAGACTTTTAAGAGTTTTTTTCTCTACTTTTGGCTTAAAGACTCCAGCTTTCTATTTTTAGAAAACTTGTAATCTGAGTGATTGTACAAGGTCGTTTTTTTCCGTGTTGATGGAATTTGGTGTTTTCACATATTCTGGTATTTTGTTTGTTTTGCCACAGTGGCGGCTGCTGATAAGCCTGACTCCCAAAGTGTAGTAAACACTCTAAGAAAACGTCTATGAAAGCATTAGCAGTGGGCGAGGCATTAGCTAAATAGTGCTTTCATGAAAACAAACTAATCAACTAAATAATTAAAGCTACAATATTAGAGCCTTTCTTCAGTCCTTCACATTCTTAAAGCTTTGAAGTAAAATCCCAAGACATCCCAATCTTTTTTACATGATTAGATAACAGATATGAATAGTCTAATTTGCTGCAACTAAGTCCTCAAAACTTAGACAACAATAAAGAACTTTGAGAGCTTTGTCCCGCCGTCATTTTCTCTGTCACTGGCCATCGGTAGTACCAGGAGAGATCCTGCCAAATCAGAAGGATCATCAAATTGCCCACAAAGTTTTTTACTGTCTTCAGTAGACCGGCAGGAAGACCTTGCCAAGCACCGGCCCCCTCTGTGTACCTGTATCAGATCCGGAAAGGAGTGTGCACGTTTGCTGGCCAATCACATGAATTAACCTTTATTAACCTGACTCAAGTCCATCCCCCTAGCACAAGTCACACACACACACACACACACAAACCTACCACTCTGTATCTTACTGGCTGGCAGCTCTAACAGGCTCATAATGGCTGCCTTGTCACTCTGCTTCCCTCCTTTGCCTCACTAACCTCTCTTCCTGCTCCTGCCAAGATACACTGTTGGTTATCAACACTTTTAGTGCAACATAGGACTGAGCAATGATAGAAGAAAATGTATATTTGAACTATTTTTGAACAGATACTAAAACTGCAGTATGTGGGCATCTATGCAGCATTTCAGACTCAAGACCAAATTGCCCCCTGAGGGAAATTTGTTTCTAAAGTCATTGCAGTGACAGTCAACACAAAAGGACACATTTCAGCAGAGATAACCCACCAAACAGTACAGCGGGATGGGCTGGACTGGACTATGCTATTCTAGAGTAGCAACAAGAGGTGGGGAGCCATGGACAGTGCTCTGAGTTTACAGATGATATGGAGTCTGTGTATGGAAGTGATGTGTTGATCAAAGCGGAGTTTATCGTCAATATTGAGTCCGAGGTATTTGAAAAGGTCAACCAATTCCTTTGTCTTGTCAGTGTTCAGCTGTAAGTAGTTGTTAGTGCACCACTGTGTGAAGTGAGCAATGGAATTAAAGAGTTATTGTCATTGAGTAATCCCAGAATGGCAGTGTCATCAGAGTATTTGAAGTATGTGGTGATGGGTGAGGGGCTCGGGCAGTCGTCGGTGTAGAGTGTGTAGAGTGATATAATGGTGTGTAACATGGCACATGCCAAAAAGTTGCAGCTTATGCAATCTGATTATTGCACTGAAGCATATTGATGTCACAAGTATCTAGATTATTTAGCCCCAGTGCCAGCTCAGACGAACAGGATCCATTTCATATCAGGCTACTGATTCTTCCGAAATCAGATGTACAGTAGCTTGATGATATTTTCAGACTCACTAAAAAATGTTACACCTCTTGTATCCATTTCCATCCAACAACACAACCTTAACTACACAAGTACTTTTATGGATGGATACTGAGTAGGACTTAAAGATGTTAAGAATCTTAAAGGTCACACCCCACCCTTCTTCGCACTCTGCATTTATTTTGATCAATTACATAACTGTGAGTTCCGTGACTGCAACAGGCACAATTATGACACTATCATGGTGATAAAGATCTGCCCACAAACAGACAGACAGCTATAAACAATCCAAGCTGCGGTGAGTTAGAGTTTTAAAAACGTAACTGTTAAGACACAAAGATATAGAGGCAGTCAGGGTTGATATCATCCGATTCTGACCTGCAATGCATCATGCAGACTATTCTTTTCTTTCTGGAGCAAATCACAAACAACTGTGGCCTCTTTGAGCTGTTTGTCACGGTTAACAACAGAGGCACAGAATATCTTATACCAATCCATGTGTAAAACCGTGCACACTGGAAACCTACGCCTTTCTATTTTTTTGACTCCCTACCACTCTCCAGCTGAATGGCCTGTTCTGAGCTGCCAGCTGGGCGCTGCGTGCACCTCACAAGGGAGAGGAAGACACTGCCAGACACAGCTAAAGAGCATTCAGGCTTGCAACACAGTCCCTTTCGACGCGCCTCACAGCAATGATTCCAGCCAGGCAGAGACACCACAGAGAGAGGATGGGACAGAAAGAAAAGCTGAATTATCACATGGTCAGTCACAAGGTGAAGTACAGAGGGAAAGAGAAAGCAAAGGAATGAAAGAGCAGCTCCGAATGATCAAGTCTTTATGTAAAAATCAAGGAAACGCGTACAAACACACGGACAGCAACTAACTATCATTTCAGCTGAGGCTGACAGCAGAGCACAGGCTCTCATTTGACTATCAAGGAATGAAAACCTTTGCATGGGCCTGCGCTCAACAACAAAACAATCTCACATGACCTGAGGACAGAGTGCAGGCCTGCCTTTAACTTTGGACATGAAGCACTGGCTAGAAAAAAACCCTCTACATCGAGATACTGAGCTGCACAATGTGCAATGTGGCAATTCATAAACAATAACAATAGAACTATGCTGCTTATATGGGAAACCTGACACCTGTGAGTCAGTGAATATGTGATCCTTTAAAACAAATAGTTGCTAAGGGTGTTGGGCCTTTAGACAATAGAAGTGAAAGCAGAGGACGCCCCATATATAAGATTAAATTAAAGCGTAAGTTTACTATACAAGCATTAGGTATTTATACGGTTGTTATGTTATAGGACTCATGACACAAATTAAGGCTATAGTCCTCTTTGGGTGATGACTGAGAATGTGAAATATTTGAAAGATTATCTATCAGCAATGATAGTGTAGTAAGTGTATTAGAAAAAGTCATAATTGGTAGTAGATGCACCGATTGAAGTATTTCCTCTGTGGATGTTTTAAAAACTTTACTGCGATCACGTGGAGTCAATAATAAGTGAGGGAGAACTTCTGCAGATGTTACAGATTCCCAAATTGTATAACCTCCCGTGTAACTCTGAGCTATGAAGTGTATTTCCTTTGCTTTCGACCCTACATACTCTGTTTTCATTTCAGCTACTGCAACTGAATGAAGGAAACACTAATCCACTAGAGTTGATGCCAACTCCGCCGCCATTCAGTCTCCACCAGCTCTGCAAATAACAGGTGCATCTGAGGGGCGTTGTCGGGATTTCAGAACATTCAGGCCTCAGTCTAGAATCTGTTTCAGACCGAGCTGAAGCAGCAGGAATACAAGAAAACACACTAAGAAAATATGTGAAAGCTCAAAGCAAAGAAAAGTGACTGACAGAGAGATGCTGAAAGTAACTGAATTTTAAAAACTTTATTCGCAAGAAAGTATAAGTACAATCGATCAATGGAAATTTGTAAAAAAATATCATACTTAGGTCTTATACATCTAAGAAAATATATTTGAAGAAGCCCTGTGTATTGTGTGATGTAACATGATCTAACAATCGAAGAACATCTGTTGTTTCATACTATGCTCTATCGTTTATTTCATTGTTCTGCACATCACTCTTTATGACTTTAGTTTCCATCATGCAGACACACCACACAACAGAGCTGCAAACAGGGAATTCGCTTGAAAGCAACAAAAACAAAGACGGAGGAGCATGAATGTGTCACAGAACCGTGTAATTCTGAACAGAAGGAGTCCGACCAGCCGTGGTCCCGGTTTGGTATAAAAAGACTGAGAATTTGTATTTTTTGCAAACTATGCCGCAGACCGGCCTCCACCACAGAAGTATACCGCAGAGCTCAAAGAAATACCTCAGACTCAAACCCTACAAGAGGCTTTTGCCCGCAGCACAACATATGGCAGAGAACCCTGAAGATAAGAGGAGATCACAGCTGCTGCTGCTGCAACTGACATCTGGAAAGACATGGCTCCAATTTACAACATTGAGAAAAAAGTAAGACTAAAGAGTAACAAGTAAAGATCTGTGTTGTTCTCTGGATATGAAATTGAGATTTGAGATTTTGGTCATTTGACACAACCTTTATTCATTCTTGTTAAAACCGCAAATATTACATACAGACCAATCTGACTGCGGTGTTTCTTGTTCACGCATGCATGTGTAACTGTCTATGACCTACAGCAATGATTTACTGCACTACCTGTGGTTCAGGAAACAAACAGGAACAAAGAGCTGAGTCAGGTAGAGTGACAGTTGGCCCGTTTGGCTCAGAGTTACCAGATATGTTGTCTATAATGAGAACAGCTCAAAAATCTGAACAAGAGAGAAAAGCTGCAGCTTTTCAACAATCCTATTCTTCATGGTCACAACAGTTTTGGGCATTAACCTTGAGAGAGTTTGCTGAGGCAACTAAATGTCTTACTATCAGAAAATGAGACAGATATAGAACTTAACTCTACAGATGTAGTATTTGTAAGAATACCAGTTTGTTTGTTGGCATCACTCACTCACACACACATATCGGAACATATCGTTGAAATATTGAATGGACTAACCGTATATGGGTATTATGTTTTCAAGAAGATATGGCGTTAACAACACTTAATTAACCTATATATAATTATACAAGTAGTTTGTATTATAGAACAGCTTTTAGATGTTGTTATGAGTATTTTCTTAAACTTGATTTAATAAAGGTTCAGTTGAAAGTTATTTCCCCAGTACACATCTGTCGGGGAGTTCAACTGCTTCACATTTTAACACAAAGATTTAACATACTAATGCAATGAAATGTTTTCATCCTGTCTTATTATAACACTCCAAACTTAATGTGTTGCTTAATTTAATATAAGTTTATGATAGTCTTCATTATGTATATTAAAATGATCCTGTGTTCGTGGTGAAAGCTCCTTTAGCACTGCACAGGGGACAGATGTGATCATCAGTGTTTTGTAAATTATAACTGAATGAGTCACTGTGATGAATAACAGTAGCTTGCAGTGACATCATCAGTAATTCCAGACCTGTAAAGACACTTGAAGTGGAAAACAAAAACAAGAGCACATCCACCTGTCACTTGCCAGCAAACAACCACAATGACACATACATCAGGGCACGAAATGTGGAGAAAACATTCGCTATATCTATAATAACTACTGGTTGTTCACATCAAGTCAGTACTAACAGATAAATTAGATATAACATTAGCATCCACTTTAATTGGATTTCTGTACAGCACTTAATCTGGATGCCAGTGAACCTGTTCGGTGTTGAAGCAGCTCGTGCAGCTTCCGGGGGCCCGAGTGCACATCGAACCTCTCGGTTAGTGATAAACAACATGGACAGTGTTGGATCCACGCTGCTAAACAGGGATTAATGTAGCTAGCTCTGCAGTTCACTGACAGCCTCAGCTAGCTTCCTCAACCTGCCCAGCGTTAGCTCACCCAGCTACTCATCGTTTCACAGTCTGGGGAGGGGGGGGACGTTTAGCTACACAGTGACCGTTTTAGCCAAAGTGTCGCGTCTCTGCAACGCGATTAGCAGGACGTGTTGTTTGGACGTGTTGGGGTGAATGTGGCGAATGAACCCCGCCGACTGTCCCTCTGTTGAGGGCGCAGATGAGAGGCCATTACTGGATGTAGCGGGGCTAGCTAATGAATGCTAGCCATGCTACCCTGCAGCCAGCAAACACACACACACACGCACACGTTTCCTCACAACGGGACACACAGCAGCGTTTAACGGTGAGGTCGGACACACGCGGACGTGCATGACAGCTTACCTTCAAACCCACTGGTGTGTTTACTCCAACGGCGGCTGACACAACATTGTTCTCTCCCAGTAACATCAGCTGGAACTGCATCCAGCAGCAGAGCTGTAAACACTGCCCGCTCACAGCCGCACTGCGCATGCGCCTGTCAGAGAGAGTAGGGGAGGTGGATGGATGGAAAGATGGATAGATAGATAGATGGATAGATGGTTAGATAGATGGATGAGTGGATAGAAAGAAAGAAAGAAAGATAGATAGATAGATAGATAGATAGATAGATAGATAGATATATAGATAGATAGATAGATAGATAGATAGATAGATAGATAGCAATTGCATGTGGAAAAACCTAATTGAAACATGACTGAGGTCAAGTATCATCGAGGATAAGTCCAGCTCTCAATGTATTGTTTTTAATGTTTATTTAAAAAAAACATACAGAATAAATGTGCATTTTTATCATCTCTTTTGTCATTATGCACCATAATCACTTCTTGCATTAAACATACGATTATTGTTTGTATTATCTAATCATTTGAATCATCTTCTTGCTTTATTTCCTTCCCTTCTTTTTCTTTTAACGTTCCTTTGCTTTTGAAGTTCACTCTCCCGTTGATCTAATGTAAACCCACATAATTCCCTGGTTAGTGGATGGTCACTTATTTAAAAGCAGAAAAGTGACTTTCTACACCTTTAAATCCCCGAACCACAGATTTCAGTCAATGTGCTTCAGTCCTGCTGGTCCTTCCTGCCCAGCATGTCGTGGGCTTGTTGTTTCCTCACAGTTGAACCAGGCAGGGGCGGCTCCTGGTACAGGCGACATAGGCGGTTACCTAGGGTGCACAATGCGAGAGGGCGGCACAAGAGACTGATTTATCATGACGTGAGACATGCAATGCAAAACAATACATTAACGTCACACCATCATCGCAGCAGTGCCAGGAAGAACCGGGAAGCGCCGAGGCCACACACACACACACATACTCTCCTGTGGGGGGGGAGGCGGCGACAGGCTTGCGTAGGTCAGTCACCTGTGAAGACCAGCATCCTGTACCTCTGAACCAGCGCGGAGAAATGATGATAATGATGAAAAATGAAATAAAAAATGAAATATAAAATGAAATATAAAAACAATTAAATTAAATTAAATGGGGAAAAAACTGCGCGTGCACAACCTGCGCAGAAGACCATTGCGCACATCCTGCAGAACCGAACTGAGCACATCCTGCGAAGAAGCCCATTGCGCAGGAATTGCGCACGCAGCTTTTTTTTTTTTTTTGTAGTTAAATATATATCGTTTTTTATTGAATTTTTTCCTGTTTTTATATTTAATTAATTTAAATTGACATAGTGTAAGATATTTTTCAATTAACAGGAGAAATCATGCCAGATTTAAGAGTTCTATATATTGCCGGAATGAAGAAAGGAAAGAGATTTTTCACAGGAAACTAAGCGGTTTAAGAAGATCGACAAATTATCGTGTGTGTGTCTGTGTCAGTCTATATTGCTTTGACACACACTTCAGAGAAAATATTTTCTACATTATTACATATATTTGACAGCCTTACTTAAAAGGTACTTTTGTATTTTGGGATTTTAGATACTGGATGATTTAACATGCTTTAAAAACCTATTGTTAGAGAATAACCTTGTCTTCTGACGCCTTACAAGAATCAGTCTGCTTGTTTCAATGTGATGTCCTGAGGCTGCCCCCTGCTGGCTGCTGGGTTCCTCTGCTGCGCTTGCTTGGTTTGTGCAGCTTGTGATTAGCTAAAGTTGTCCATAAAAGAAAATCTTTAATATCCTTCAAGGGCAATTAGATGAACAACCAGCAAACAGTGCACGACAATAAATAAAAACCTCCTCATTTTGGCAGCATAGTAGGGACATTTGCTGATGTCACCACCCGTGTCTCCGTGGACAGGCAAGCCAGCATCTAAAACATCCTCCTGCCAGGCTCCCTGTGTGAGCAGTCAGGCGGCGGCTCGCACAGAATTTGCGCTTCCGCCTCAGGTGTGTCCCTGACGTACACCCTGCGGTGATAGACTGCGGTTAGAGTCAATGATGAATCAAAAAAAGATTCAATTATCAGGTGCACAATTCAGAAAGCACCGCAAAGTAATGGAGGAGAAGAAAGAACAATTAAGACGTAAGAATCACCCCGATTGTGGACATCATTAATGTTTATTTGTGTCGACATGACATGCTATCAGTACAGGACTATTCCTTTTTTTTAATTATATATTTTTATTGTTTTTTATAGCTTACAAATTTGTCTGCCTGTGTGTGCATCTGTTTGCAGTCAAAAAGTTCTTGGGGATGCATGACAGTTTGCGTCTGTATGTTTGGGGGCGCCAATTTGAAATCTCGCCTAGGGCGCCAACATTGCCAGGGCCTGCCCTGGGACCAGGTAACAAAATTGTACAATTTATTTATCAAACAGTTTTGAATATTTAAAGAAACACACAAACTCAAACAGCTATTTAAGTGTAAATGCACTTCTGAAGTACAGTTTACAGTTAAAGTGATTATGGAGAGTTATCACGCAGGAGCCACTTACACAAAAATAATTCCAATGTGATTTGGGGGGTTTTAACGCCCCTCTTTTGTTTTCCTGATCAGATTTAATTCTGCACATGACACAATGAGAGAGACACCTTCATCATCTCCCTGACCAGGAAATCCAAGAGCCCTGAGAAAACGTGGTCATGCAGAATAAAGTTGATGTGTGACGCAGCCTCTGTCCTTAACATCACTTGCTGACAGAGGTTTTGTGTCTCTGCAGTTAGTCACTTTGTCTGGAGTCAAGTCCTCACAGTGACCTTCCACAGGCACAAGAGGACACAGAGATTCACAAATGATGACAAGAGCCAAACAGGCGTTATTTGTTCTTGGTTTATTGTAGCATGCAAATTTCCCTGTGCCAAAAATCCTGCTTTTTGTAAATCCAATCTCTCAGTGCAACAGAGAAGCAGAGCGCTGCTCGGCCAAGCTGTCTGTATACGTCAGTGTCATACAAGTGAACGAGCCAGAAAACGCACAGAAGAATCAGTCAGTCAAACGATACTCAAACACTTTCATCAAGCGTCAATAACATGTACAGAAAATCTTCACCACCATAGGTTCGACCTACTCCAGTCCTGCGTTACCGAACAGTTAAGTAAAAGGGAAACCTTTCACAATGTGATATTTCCATGGAAATAAATGGAATACATAACAGTATTATTCATTGTGGGGACATTTTAGATATGCTGTCTCTTTAAGGATCTTTATTCTCCTCATTCTGAAACATTACACAGCTGCCCCAATGACTTAAACATTTAAATATAGATGATTATCACAGGTTGTATAAATGATCGTCTATACTATTTAAGTCCATCTAATGATGGTGCCAGACTGTATACAATGACAGATGTGTACCATCTCTTAATAGTTCATATACAGGTCAATCGAACAATAGATTCGCAAATAAAATGTCTAATACAGACATGAATAGTCAGAAAACATCAGTTCATCATAAGTTTCACGATCAACAAACAAGCTTTTTTACTTTTTCTCCATATAATATAGATTGATGAGACACCTTCTCGTCTAATACAAAATGTCATCGTTTTTTTCTTTTTAGCAAATTCTCAATATCCAAAACAAATAAGCAAAGACTTTGAATATACAAATAAAGGAAAGAAAAAAATTACCACAACAACAACCAAATGTGGTGCAATAATCATAGTAATAACAATATAATCTCTATTAAACAATACTTCAGTTTCAACGAGTAAAATGCCGCAAGCAAACTTCAGCACTTGACGTGGCCACACAGTGGGCATGTGCAGAATTCTTACAGCGCTGGGTGTGTTGTATCACAACTACAGAATCATCAGTACTCATCCGCCATCACAAGAGGGACTATATCGCATGCATGAGGCTGGATGCAGGAAAGTGGGGGGGGCAGAGTGCACCTGTTGGCAGTGATGAGGTGGAGATCAGTGCAATGCAGTTTTAGCCACTACAGCAGGAAACACTGAGTATCACCAGTACTCACAATACTGTTCTCTTTACGTACAGCAGTGCCCGGCCCTTTCCCATGAGAGCAAGTATAGCCAAGCCAATATTGATACTAAGAGGCAAAAGCAAACACTGGCAAACAATATTATCAGCGGTAACACTTTGACTCATTTATGCCTCGGGGGGGGCAAAATGATCCGCCGCTAAACACCACCACTGAATATTTAAAGTGATGACTATAAGAGACCAAAAGCCAAACTACCATCTGACCAACTGAAGTCTTCCCTGAGCGACTCGCACAGACGAGGATGTGGCCTCCTCTAATGGAGACAAATCGGAACTGCGAGAGGAGTGTCAATCATTCTTCAGCTCGACTCAGCACCCCCCCCCCCCCACACCTCCTCGCCGCAGCCGGGCAATATGAAAAGCAACAGGAGAGATTGCAGGGATTGATTGTACTGTACTTTACTGTACATAACATGGCACTTACATGACCTCAAAGGGGAAATTGTAAACAGATGCAGAGCGACAGTTTAGCTGAGGTTTATCTTTGTGGATTGGAGCGGCTGAATCCCCGCGGCAGCTCTCGCCTTTGTGTGGTCAGAAATGAACAGGACAAAAAAAGCCTCATCACATCAAGTCAGACTGGATCGTTCAGTCCCGTTATTCCCTTTCTTCACCCGCTTGTCTCAGCAGTCGGGCGGGAGCTAAGACAGAAGCCTTCCACCATAGGTCCCAAAACCTTTCCTCAGATGTACAGCCATTCTGCCATCCTCTAAAACTGGATTTAAGATCTTAACTTGAAGGGCTTGGCTTCTCATGATGAACATTTTGAGACGGTACGGAAGCTGAGGTCAGAGGAAAATCGAAGAGGGATCGTGAAAGATACAGAGATTTGTTTCTAGACAAATCTCATAAGATTTAGAAGAGGTGGAAACAAAGTCAGTGGAGTCTCCAGTCCCGTGAATCCAGTATATAAATATATAAGATGGGCTAATGCAACAAGACGCCTCATATTTATAAAAAAAAGGGGAGCGAGGCAAGGCTGGTCTGTATGGAAATCACACAACGTTACTGTGAACTAGACTTTGGTGGTTTAAGGTGCACATCAAATGAGAAACTTGACGAACGACAGTAACAAAGATCGGACAACTTCACAGAAGTTAGCAACGCCTCAAACAAAACAAAACAAAAGCTTTAACCCCAAGAAGAAGCGCTAAATGAAATGGCGTCCCTCACTTTGCGTTCGGTTTGAAAAATATTACACCCTCCTCTGAATATTTGAAGTGTGTAAATGTTATGGGACCTAAATCGCTTCGGGCAAATAGAAATGTGACGTCCAGTGGTCAGTTTCTGAGATCACGCCTCTGACAGGAGAATATGAAGAGCCCAATGTTGAGTTTTATACAACACCAGGGACAGGAAGGCCACTGTATTGCATGTATTTGTGTGCATGAAGGAGTGAGCACACATGTATTATATGTGTGCGAGAGAGAGAGATTGACTGTGAGTTAATGTGGCGTGCAGAGAAATCGACTAAATTAGACAAAATGCAGCTACATCAAAACAAGAATTGCTTTGTGTTCTTTAGTGACGCAAAACAAGAGCGAACTAAGGGAATATGTTGAGGGTTAATAATAAATAAGGGGTATAAAAAACTAAAAACAATATCTTTACTTTGTTGCTCCCTCGTGACTTTCACCGATCAAGGATCATTAACAAATTCTCTTTATGACTGTGTCGTTGTGCTCTGTGATCTCGTGACAGTCGAGGGAATTCGGAAGGTCAACATTTATAAGATCATATGACTCACAAAAGACAGAGGCTCGTTTCACTGTCGCCACACTGGAAACTTCTGTTGTGGGCAAATTTTCGTTCTATTTTATAGGAGCGTTTGAGCGGCCTGTCCAGTTTTTGTTCTCAGTGTTATTGCGCTTATCTCTCTTTTTCAGGAAATACTTATGTAAATGTTACGCAGCAACACAACAGAGCCTTCAAACTAAACCAGCGTCCTACACAAATTCATTAACATGTTATGAGACACGGAGAAAAATGTGTTACATGTCCATGAGGCCACAAAAAGGGATGAATAATGCCAGGTTTGGATAATATTTTGCTTGGATAATTATCAGGGGTTTGATTATAAACCAGTGTTTTAGCAAAGAAATCCTAAAGTAAAATGAAAAAGTGGTCTTAAGAAACGTCCACATGTCCACAACAAACTGGATAATGTGTAAACCTCTGATCGTGGACCTTACAAAGCGTTAACAGTGATTTCACTAAATTCTCTGTGGTAAATACACTAGTAAAAATGACCACTTAGCAGACAGGACAGTGGATTTTTTTCTGGAGCCTCGCGGGCCTGTCACACACTGCCCAGCTGTATCTGTCAGGTTTTATTTAGGCATATGATTTACATATATGAAGGCTGGAATTCAATGGAACTGCCATCCAACAGGATCTGTTTGTGTGCTGGCAGCTCAGCGCCAAACATAGTACGTGTCCCACTGTCTGACTTTGTGTCCCTTTAGCTTCCATTCAGCAGCATCTCTGTGCCGGGCGTGGACGTGTCCCCCAGTCGAGGGGGACCGGTCCGCAGCACCAGCTTGCCGACGCCAAGACCCCTCGAGACCAACCTGCCGGGAGACAGAGACTTTCTGGGAAACAGGCAGAGAGGAAGGAAAGTCAGAGGGAACAGAGTGAAAA
The DNA here is from genome assembly GCF_947347685.1 of Pleuronectes platessa. Classification (NCBI taxonomy): domain Eukaryota; kingdom Metazoa; phylum Chordata; class Actinopteri; order Pleuronectiformes; family Pleuronectidae; genus Pleuronectes; species Pleuronectes platessa. The sequence goes on along the minus strand of NC_070644.1, from coordinate 14,748,331 downwards.
CCTCTCTGTACACTTCCAGCTCGAAACATTACACCAGTGTTTGCCATGGTTATTCACCTGAAGGCCATCTTTTTCAGTAGATGAGCATCCATCTTCTCTGTCAGAGAACTCTCTGTTCGGGGGTGTTCCTTCACAGGGGATGAGCGGAGGGGAGAGGAGCAGGGAGGCGGCAGGAGGTGGGAAGCATCCTGAGACGGAGAATGAATCAGGTCTAAAGACTCCTGGAAGAAAAGATGATAGGAAAAAGAAAGATGAGAAAGAGGTTTTGGTTGTACACAAATTGGAATATGTTCACAATCCCAAATCCCTGAAGATACATCCCATCCCCACCAACCTGAGACCTTCTCTCCGGGGGGTCTGAATCCTCCATGTCCAGAGCGCACAGCTCCAGCTCGATGTCTCGGCCCGGGTCCGGCTCGCTCTCGGCTCGCTCCCGGTCCTGGCTGTAGACGGCGTGATGCGCCTGCAGAGTACAGGTCACGATTCTCTCTCCACTGCTAATGGACGTCCGCCGGCCGTGAAGCTCCGATGCACAAAGCTGCTCGCTGAAAACACGCAAACAGACAAACGGAATAATTCTAATTCTAAATAAGTGTAAAGAAAGTGGCAGAAAATGCAGTTTCAACATGAAGAGGGAAAAAAAACAACCTGATTAAACAACATGGTTATGATGCCGCGTAGTCATATAAAAATGTGTCACTAAAATAAAACAATATTAACAACAATGCTGGTTTAAATCAATGTCAGTACAAGTTGAAAACATGTTAACAGTCACGAGGGGCCAGATCTGTGCAGAGGGCTTTCCTCACTCCCTGTCCTGGCTCCTCAGTGTGTTTTCACCAAGCAGCCAGCAGCTCTATTTTTAGTCTGACCACTGAGAGGAAATGACTGCTGCACAATGAGACAGAGGAGGGGAGAGAGAGGAGGAGGAAGAGCTACTGGGCCAAAAACAATTAGATATTAAGTCCTGTACGTGCCTCCTCATAGTCAATAATATGTGGTACAGAGTTGATTTTAATATTCATTATTAGTTTGTATGATTCCCCACTGTCCAGCAATAAATAAGACATTTAGCAATATAAGCTGCTACGAAAGGATATAAAAACTAAGCCAAGGACACACGATTCTCGAGTTCTTATCGTTGAAATATAACATATAGTGATTTATTTGTCATAATAAATTGTCCTAAATAGTGGACACGAAAACCAATTCAACATAAATGTACAGCCGACCCCTTTAACAAAATAATTTGAAGATATCAGAAAATATGCAGCAGTTTGAAATGCACCACAATTTAATAGATTCTTCCCAGACCCAGGTCCAAGTTCAATGGAAATGGGTTCAGTAGTTTTTGGGTAATCCTGCTAAGAAGTAAATAAACCAACAAACACACAGGGAATATGAACCTTTTTGGCGAAGGTAAAAATGTGTGGTACCTTTCGAGGAAACTGGAGTGGCTGGAAGAATCTGATCCTCTGGAGCCCCACCTGTAGTCACTGTGATCCATGTGTTGGTTATAATCTGTGAGAGACGGAGGAAGAAGTATCCCAGTAAGGATATATAAATATAACGTGTGAATGTATTATGTTAACATGATGAAATACAGTGTACAACTTTTATACAGTTGAAAAACAAAACAAAAAATACGTTATTTTGTTATTATGATGAAAGATAAACTATAAAAGGCAACAATACATTCCAGACACCTACACTTTTATTGTTAGAATTGATTTTAGAGATGATCTACTGTCTTCTCTCTTTGCTTTCCCCCTTGTGTACCTTTAAAGTTGATGGGTGTGGTGCTGGAGCTTCTCTGGCAGGCCGTGGCTTGAACCGGGTCGGTGGTGTGGAAGCCCGTGCGTGACGCCCTGGATATGGCCCCCCACTTGGAGATGATGGGCCCCTCACTGAAGGGAATGATGGGGTCCTCATCTTTTAAGCGCCGGTAGTGATCCAACGAATGAAGCCACCGCTTCCCGACACTACTGCTGCTGCCGCCGCCACCACCACCACCACCACCGCTGCCTCTGCCTCCGTTAGCCTCCAACTCCTGCATGAGAAAAACATGGAGGCTGTTACTAAGAGTGCACGTGTATACATACAGTGATGCTAAAGCAGTGGGTGAGTTTGAAGAGTCTCACCGGGTGCTCCGAGCAGGAGTGAGCTGAGCTGTGCGTCAGTGTCTCAGGCTCAAAGGGACTGAGGCAGGGGCCGATGGTGCCACAGGACCATGGGGAGTAGTGGGCTAAGCTTTCCTCGCCTCTGAACCGGCACCCGGCGCACTGGCCTCCGCTGCTCTCCAAATGCTAAAAGAGGGAGAGGGAGAGAGAGAGAGAGAGAGAGAGAGAGAGAGAGAGAGAGAGAGAGAGAGAGAGAGAGAGAGAGAGAGATTTATAAATGACCAGGAGACATATTACTCTACTTGCTATTACTTGCTTCCTCTGTCTTGAAGTCTTTTTATTTATTTATAACAATATTGAACTTGCACATATTTCACCTTTCTGTACGGACTCATGCTCTAGATTTTGTATATCCTACAAGGGATGGTTCACTGGTTTCTGATCATATTTCGTATTTCACTTGGAAAACACTTGAAAAGGTCTATATGAATGAAATGGATTATTTTTTATCATTATTATTGATTGTTTGTGTTGCTAAATCTAGACTCACCGGCCAAAAGATCACAGCGATTTGTGGATGTCATTTACTAACAGGGCAGATGTTAACACCAGGTTTAAATAGGTTGCCTATAAGCATGAATATGCACAATGTTAGCAGTAAATAAATGAGTAAATACGTTTGCTATAAGTTTAGAGAAAGTTTATGCTAATTTGGATTCATACTGTCACTGCTGGTGCTGACATGCTGCCACTTTGCTGACATCATAACATGGAAAAGAAACTGTCTATTTACTGATGGTTTATTTGTTTGTTTGTTCAAACATCAAACTGCGACAGGTAAACAATCACTCAAAATGTCCTCGTGCTTTGAGTAATGACAGCCTCATCTTGAAAGTTGTTATACTCAGAAAAACACATCTGACTTTGTGTTAAACAAAGCTTTGCTCAGCTGAAAGCCTGAGTCACTGCTTTTAGAGTCGCTCCTCTCGCTTTCTCCCATCCTCTCTCTCACTCACACACCCCCCCCCCCCCCGCCCCCACACACATGCCTGCACGCCACCACTGTGCATTGCTATGATACCTTCCTCCACAGTTGCTAGGCAACTATCTTCCACCTAAATAGCATTAGACACAGCAGAAGAGCAAGCTTTAGGGATAGGAAATTAATGCGACAAATTTAAGAAATGGTAAAAGGCATAAGAAATGAATCGCGCTTGTTAATAACGTGGTCATGGTGGAATTTAAATCTTATCGTCGTGACTATGAAACCTCTCGACGATGCTGCGTGTGTTTGCGTGGGTGTGTGTGTTGCGCTCTACCTCAGTTCCAAAGTCGATGGTGAAGATGGGGGAGGACTGGGAGGGTCTGTTGGTGTTGTGATGGTGGTGATGGTGCGCCCACTGTTCCTGCTTCCTCCTGAACAGATCCTCGTAGCCCAGAGGAACACGACTGTAATCCTGACAAAGGACAAGAGAGAGACAGTGAGGGAGAGAAAAGAGAACTGATCATTACATCATCATATTAATAATCTATTCTTATGATTGATAATGATTCCATCTGGTTTTAAGTTGTTTAGGTTTAGACCACAGACTGTTTATAAAGATGGACGACATGTCTCCACTTCCCTCCACTTTCAAGACACGAAGCCCAAATATCCTGGATACAAACGCCACCATTTTGCACATTTGAGTCAGTCTTAGCTGTCAATCATAATTATTTTCCCTCTTTTTGTATCGCATCAAATAACTAATCAAAACCAAACCAATCTGTTATACAACACTTTGTAAATCTCCATGAAATATTGTTTCATGATGCATTTTTATTTTTATCTTAAATACATCATATTTTCAGTAGAAGCTTTTCAATAATGGGTTGTTTATATATTATATTAAATTATACTAATTATATAATAACAACATTGTCCTTTTTTAATTTTGAGCAATCAGTGCACATAAATTAAATACTTCAACTGTGTTGTTAGTCTCTATATCACAGTGTTGGTAAATGATACTTCTTTATTGTTATAGTAGTAGCCATACTTGTGTTGCGATAAGGCGATAGGAGAAGTGAGCGGGGGAAGCAGAGACATATTTGGGATGAGGAGTGGGAGGACTACAGAGGAGGATGAAGCTACATACTGCAGCTCTGTGGCTGGCAGGAAAGGTAGAGGTGAGAAGATGTGGGCGTAAAAGAGAGAAAATGAAGTAAAATGAAATGATGCTGAAACAAATGCAGCAATAAATGTGTTCAGTGCAACACAGACCTGCGTCAATTAAAACAGAGTTAACACAGATGGCATTACTGGATATACTGGATGTTAGCCAATCACGACATTTAGAAATCAAACCCATTATGTTTTTAATTACTGTTTGTTCTGAGAGGATTGTCTCTATTATAATATGCCCACGTCAATAATTAATATATATTGTTTTTCAAACCATACGCTGAAAATAGAAGCTGTGTTGACACTGCTTCAGTCAACGTTGGAATAAACGTCACTGAAACAAGTAGGAGAAGCTGGAGCAACGTGTGTTTTCAACTAAATCAGGTATGATGTGTGTTAGTATCTGAAAAAACTAAATTCCTTTTGCCAGTCAGAGGTGAGTATTGGCGATGGTGCATTATATTCACTCACCCTGTGTAGCCCTGTGCGGTGGTCCCCTCCAGAGCAGTAGTTGCTGTCCAATGAGTTGAATCTCTCCCTGAGTGGAGGCTGGTAGACGGAGGAATGCAGCACCTCTGGAGGCAGCGAGTTACTCCTGGCGTCCTCTCGGTGGTACAGCTGCAATGGCAGTTTCCGAAGTTAGACAATAATCTGTCATTTTATCTGTCCCCTAAATATAACAGATATTTCATCAAGAGCCGTGAATTATTCTAGGGAAATTGATCCGGAACCACAACTAAATGTTATAGGGTTCTTCCCTAACCCACATCACATCCTCCCACTAAGTTTCACGATAAAAAGTCCAGTAGTTTCTGGGTAATACAGCTAACTAACAAACAAACCACCCAACAAACCAAACCTTCCAGGCGGAGGCTCACCTGAGGCCTCCACACTCGTCTGCTGTCATAGAGCGGAGCATATACCCCATGAGCAGGAGCCAGAGGCCCGTACTGGGGCTGCCCCGGGTGGGGATGGAAGGTGGGACCCATCCGATCTCTGGGGGGGTGTGGTGGGTACCCCGAGGAAGAGGAGGAGGGTGGGTGAGGCGTTTGAGAGTCACTGTGGTAGGAAGTCGGTGGAGGTCCCATGGAGGGCGGCAGAGGGGATTCTGGGACATTGGACGACCTGAGGAAGCGAGCCATGCAGGGTTTGTGAGGATGATGAAGAGTAGATGGGTAGTAAGAACCTGCTGGATAGGAGGAGGAGGAGGAGGAGGAGGAGGAGGAGGAGGAGGAGGAGGAGGAGGAAGAGGAAACAACAAGAAGAAGAACATTTATTTGCATTTTGCCACAACAAGGATTCAGACTTTTAAATTCAAACTCCTATTGGAAAACTCGACTCACAGTTTTGTTGATAATGGGCCGCGTCATAAGCAGAGTGGGGCTCCTGGTAGTACAGCTCTGTGGCCTGGGAAGGATGTGGCGCACGCAGCATGAACTGACCGTGTTTGGGTATCGGAGCGCCGCCGTCACACCGCGGGACCGGGGTCAGGGGAGATGATGCTGAGTGGCCGACTGGAGTCCTGGGAGGAGAGATGGACTTCCTAGGGGACAGAATGTCAATGAAAAGACAAAGAATGAACACAATCGAACTTGGTTATAACAAAAGTCAGACAATAAATGATTGTGAAGAATAATTTCTCTCCAAAATCATTTACAAATACCCTGCGTGCACAAAACCACACATTATGTGACCTGTAAATGATATATCATATTTTTAGTTCTAGTAATAATATTGGGTTGCTCATGGGTTATATGCCAACAATAGGAGACATACAAGCATTATTAAATACCTAAAGAAAAATCTTACTGTTCGGTTGCACCCGACGTGGTTCTGTTGGTACCAGGCAGCCCGTTGCACCCGTTCGCCCCACTGGTTCCATTTGGCACCACCCTCTTCATTTCCTCGATAATGTCAGCCCCTCTAGTGATAAACTGCGAGTTAGTCAGGCCGGGAACACCGTCTGTCAGGGTAGTTGCATTGTCCCCTGTGCCTTTGAGCCCCTCTACCACTGCCGCCGACACGTCCTCGTGGAGGCTGCCCTCCATCGTGAAGGTTTTACCCATAACCCCCGGCGACAACGGAAATGCACGGCCCACGCTGTTGCTCTTCTTGTTCCTCAGTCTAAATCTGTGGAGAGGAGGAAGGATAATCAGTACAATGGGGAGGGATTAGCACTGATAACATTGTGTGTCTGTGTGTGTGTTTGTGCTTGTGTGTGTGTGTGTGTATGTGTCTAGCCTTATTATCGCAGTATTATTGCCACAGTGGGCCTCTTGTAAATAGATACATGAGCAGATTAATACAAATTTAATTAAAACAGAGGCTGGGGGAGGCTGTGTACTACTAGTACATAAAAGAATAACAACATAAAATAACACAATTAGACCACCAGACGTCTGTCCAAAATGATATTAGTAATGTTATTTAAAGTAATTTTTTATCGAATTATAGAGTTATTTATCTTGATTACAGTGAAAACTGTAGTGTTTCTTAGGGCTCACTCACTTCTCCAGTTCGTCCTGTGTGTGCGCAAATGTACAGTTGGTTCCTCGGGGACAGCCGCCCTGCTGACGGAGGTCCCGGCACATGCTGGTCTTATACTTGCTGTTGGCTTGAGGCTGCAGAACACAGATACAATATATTAAGGGTAAAAGTCCTGCACACCAAGTCTGTGTAGATTGAGTACGTTATATACATACAAGGATAGTTTCATCTTCCACCACGTGTGTCAACGTGACTGACACAAAGTGAGGTTATATTTTTAAATGGTTTTTGAATGTGTGATTTGTGATATTATACTAAAATATAAAAGCAGTGTAAAGTTTGCTTAGTGTGTACACATTGGTCTTTGGCAAATTGTATCCATGGTGATTCCACCATCTATTTGCAGATCGTGACAACTCATTACAGTTGATCCCGAAAAGGTCGAAATCATAAAATGTCATGACTGTTGAAGTCAAACAAATGTCAGGGACACTGTGCCAGGAAAAATAAATTATGTCGAGGCCCAAAAACAGGGACGGACGGACAAAAAAAGAGATGCAGAGAAACATCCTAAAGAGACTTAAATGAATCAATGTTGTGGTACGCTCCCAATAGAGAACAAATTTAGTATTCATGGCAGCGCTGCATTTCCAAAGCACCAAAGTAAAGCATCAAAAGAAGCTCAGAACACAAACCCCTGATTATTCAGAAAGCATCATCGTGTGTTCACCCACCTTCCAGCTTATTTTCTGGCATGGTGAAAAATAAGATACGCCTTTATAATGGAAAACACAGAGGTGGATATGCAAACTGGTATTTTTGGTTTCATCCATCAATGACCTGAAGACTCTCCTCTAGAGGATAAGTAGCTCAGGATTTCAAGACAGCACGTCGAGGATGATAGATAGAAATGAATGATCCTCTGCATGTATTTGATCTGATCAGAGAACATCTTTCTGAAAGTAGCTGGTACTAACACACAGGCTGGCCCAGGCTCTTATAGTGCCAGTTAGAGACCAGTTTCAGTCTTCACAGATGCATTATCTCCAAATTGTTAAGAGTTATTTTTATGCTGCGGGATCATTTAAATAATTGATGGTAATTTAGCCGGGCACACAGCGATTACTGCGACCCATTAACTGCTTGTGGCTTGAAATAATTCCGTGTCCTCTTAAGTATCTGAGACGATCCAGCCTGGAGGAACATAGTGTGCTGCCGCACCCTGAACAACTTATCTTTCATTATAACGGCCCTCCACAGTGTCTGGATGAAGCAGCAGCCCCACTCCTCCTCCTAGGATCGTCCATCTTGACTATCCTCCACTTTTTCACCTTGCAAATATCTGACTCTTACGATCTCATCTCATTGGGTCAGCATACCTGCGGCGTGTCGTGGCTCTTCTTGCTGAAGTTCTGTATGAATTCCACCAGTCCGTGAACCACCAACTTCACAGCCAACATCACGCTTTCCAGCTCCTCCCATGATGGTGCTGGGGCGTCTGCACACACATCAACAAACAATCTGTTTAGTGCAGCTTCTTATCACGAGGTCTCAGTGGTGTACCCTGGATCAAAAGGACAGGCAAGTATATAAAGTAAAGATTAGGGCTAACGTAATTTGATGCGCCACCATCTCTTTCCTTTGACGTCATTTGGTGCCAGATACATGTGTTCGGCTAATCGCAAGTCTCAGCTGTCAATCATGAACTTTCATGCTGTGTTTATTGCATGAAATAACAAATTAAAACCAAACTGAATGGAAAAAATACACGTGATTATATATCAAATTGATAAGAACTACCTCAAATAACAGAAACCTCCTCTTGAAAGTGACTTTTAAGTTAGGTCAATGTCCTACATGGATGAGGTGGGAGCTACACTTCAGCCAGCCACCAGGTGGCAACCAAGATGATTTTGGTTCACTTAGGAGTAGCTGTCTACATTTATATATATAAACCAGTCTACGAGGCTGACGTTTCACTAACAACGTACTCAATGTTAAGTAGGTGCAAAGTTTGAGTTGAACATCTTAGCTTAGCATGCTAGCAGGCTATATCAATCAAAATTAGGTATAGATGATCGGATGGTTTGCTATTAGTTTCTTAGGTATATAATCATGAACTGAACAAATGGCCAAATGAAAACTTTTAACTGATGATTGGACGACATGAAAAGGAAACTTAAAGACTTTAATTAAAGTCTAGGGGAAATATTCCAATTCTTCCAATAGGAAACATGGATGTCTGCTAAAAATGTTGGGATATTGACAACACCCACGAGACTTGTGTGGCAAAACATGCTCAACGTGTTGAGGTGGCAAAGAACATCTGCAGGGACGGAGTGAACAATAGAGACAGAAGACTGACAAATGACCTTTTCTGTGCTAATGCACATGATTCAACAATGAGACAGAATGAAACAGTCCAGTGCTTTGATGATGCAACAAGCACCAGGCTGCTTCATGACTGTATAAGAGCAGAGTTTGGCAGGGAACCCCAGAATACGCCTGTGAGCGCCATGAAAACTCACACACATCAAACACCCTGCTTGATGCTTTGATAATTGAACGTGTGACACTCAGATGAATCCCCGGTTGTAATCATGTGTTTTGTTCGCGCTAATTGCAGTTTTCATGTGAGTGCCAACGCTCGTCTGTTTTCTTCACATCTCAATCTCATTATTCTTTGGAACTGGACGAATCCCTTTGTTCTGAGAGAGTGTGGGAAAACAAAGTGAGGTACCTGGATTGTGGTCTATGTCGGCCAGCAGCTCGAGGTGCTGTCTAAGGCTCGTGAGGTTGGCCGGGTCTCCTGTCCTCTGCAGGACGATCGTCAGCTCCTGGACGCTCTTTGCAAACGACTCTGGAGACTGCAGCTGGAGCACGAGATAGACATTTGAAATTCAATCAGGGAATTCATCGATGAACAATGCCCACACTTGCACCAGTGAAACAGGCGTACCTTGTCAATGATGGACTGCATGTGAGACTTGTGGACCAGGTCTCCGTACAGCAGAGACGACCACTGCTCCGGTGAGATCCGCAGGCCCGCCTCCATGGCGATGTGGACGATCTGGGCATCGTGCTCCCGCCTGAGGGCCTCGTATGTGCGAAACTCCTCCTTCAGCTGCATCAGTGAAGAGTCCTCATCACGCTTAGTCACCTTACAGGGACGAGTGGACAGACGGCGCAGGGGGAGAGAACAGTCAAAATCTCACATCACCACAAACACTCACTCTGGTGTGTGTTATAAAAACATCAACAATTTAGTTAAGTGCAGGCTGATCATTTTACATTTGGACTTCTTCAGTTACTGTGATAAGTACAGCAACTTTGAACACAAAGTTTGCCCTCAGGCCCATATAAGTGTGACATTTAAGAGTTTTTTGAGAATAAAGTTGTAATATTACAAGAATAAAGTCCTAAAATTAATAAAAGATTGTGCAAGAAACTGCGTCTTGAAGAAATACACTTTAAATGACGCCTTTATTAATGTAATATTATGAATTTTTCAAATTAATTTGTGACTTAATTCCTGTAATATTAAGATTCTTTTCTAACTTAAATTAGGAGTTACAGCTTCCTTGACAAAATCTCATACTTATGGTTTGATTAATACGGCCCTAATACTCCCTTCTAATTGTATGGTGACAGTATTTTTGTTTGGTTAATCTTACAATGCTTCCTGAGTGGTACTTGGGTTTTTCCAATGAACATATCAGTTTGTTTTTTTCCGCCATCTGTCAGTGTTTGGTGTCTTCAGACTTACAAACTCAAATTCAGATCAGATAAAGGGATCTTGCCCTTCTCAGAATCTGCCCTATGAGCAATCATCATAAGACACCAGCACACTTAACCCGTGTTTGGAAATCAATCAAACAGAATCACATTTCACGATTACTCAAGCTGCTGCTCGGTCGAGTCTCCTGCTCTTTCAGCTATCGTCCTCTGTATCTCTGCACTGTCTGTCTCTGTCCATCAGGGCGGGGCAAGGCAAATATAGACCGCTGTTACATCACGAGCAGATAGCTGACATTTCTGACCTACCAGCAATGTCTGTCATCAGATAACAGGCACAGAAATACACACACAGACACACACAAGATACATCCACAGAGCCCATATCCGTAATACAAGTATGACTTCTGAACTTTTAGATGTTAGGGACAACATTACTTTAATGTCATGTTAATCTGGAGAACAATCCACAGTTGAGACTGTTTTCCAAAGCTCACTCAGACACTTTGACTAGTTCATGTGTAAACTGTTAAACTTTGTTCATTCTAGTTTGGTTGTTTATTTCAGGGAAACTACTGCACCTACAGCTGACAAGCGATTGCATTAAAAAAACATAAATTTGAGGCTTTTTCTCTGTGGCAAGACATGTGGTGGTGAATGAGGATCTATTTAAACACTCTTCTCTTAATCAGGTCATTTATTATGGTTTGGGTTCTTGGGACATCAGCAAATTAAGGTTCCTGACATGAGCTTCTTGTTTTTCTTGACTGGAGCTGTTAACACTGCAATAATGCACCTCTTGTTTGTGCAGACATTTGTGGGTCTGTTGTGTATCCATGATGTGTGTGTGTATGCTCATTCCACAGTACCTTGAAGCACGAGGCCCTGTAGAGCAGCTGCACCACGTGGCCTATGCTGGTTTTGGAGGCCTGGGGGAACCGAGCCTCGAGCTTCTGGACGACAAACAAAACCAGCACCTTCCTGGACAGAGCTGAGCCGTCCTCCAGAGCCAGTAAAACCAGCTTCAGTGCATCTTCTTGCATCGCTGATGAGGAGGAGTTAGAGGGATGATGTAAGGACAGAAGGTGGTGGGCGGAAGTAAGACAGAGACAAAGGAAAAGAAGAGGGAGCCATGGAGAGGGAATCAGATAAAACATATTCAGCACAAACATGTTCGCTCACAGGTGTCGATAGATCTGCATGGCGACACTCCAAACAGTGCATATTTCACTTTGTTCCACTTATCAAACAATACTGTGATGCTAGGTGTCCTCAGACATTTCAATGAACCCATTCTGTGATCATGATGAGAAACAAGTTTCCCAGTCAGAATCTGCCCTATGAGTAATCATCACAGGACACCGAGTACCAGCACCAGCCGTCAGATTGATTCTACCCCGGTGATTTAAACAATCAGAAGTTTTGGACATGAGCCCAGTTGACTGAAACACTTCCAATGAAATCCAGCGGGCTGCATTTCATGACTCACTGACTGAATATCAAATCATCAAATCTGATATCATCCATTCTAAAATAAAGCTTGGAAAATTCTCACAACAGCCTTCATTACATTTTAAGTTAACTGATGGTTTTGAAGTTTTGTACTGTTACATGTATAACCCTGCATCACGTATATCTAAAGCAGGACAGTGATTGTCACCCACACTCACCAGGTCCCAGGAACTGACATCCCCGCGCCCGCACCGCCGCCCAGAGGTTGGCAGAGAGCTGCTGGGGGTTCTGGTGCTGCAGGATGAGCTCGGTCACGGTTCGCTCCCCCAGCGACCGGCCTGCCCGCACCGCCCGCACACGGCCCTCCTCCTCCACCAGCTGGCAGTTCACCAGGGTCACCAGCTTCCTCTGCATGGGCCGACTGAGCACACTCGGACTCAGGGTCGCGACACCTGCAGCGGGTGACAAACAATAAAAGAGTTTGCCTGTGGAGTTTCATCTCGATGAAGAACTAACACTTCCCTCCAGTACCATGAAAGAGCAGAGGAGTTCATTGACATTAGAAGTGTGAAAAGCACAAATGTCAAGTTACTCTGGCAAACTCAACTGCAGCACTAAATACAAAGAGTCTGATTCACTTTCACAACCATCCACACACAAACACATTCTACCTTTTGCTCCGCTGATAGGTTTCAGGTAGAGAGCCAGCTCTTCTACACACACCCTGCAGACCTCATAGTTCTCCACCTCTGCTGCGCTGCTCAGGCTCACCGGCTGCATATCAGGGATCTAAGAGTCACAGATACAAAAGAGTTTGAGTTTGATCTTATTGTGATTGTCTCAGTATTTTTGTTTGGTTAATCTTACGATGCTTCCTGAGTGGTACTTGGGTTTTTCCAATGAACATAGCCGATTGTTTTTTTCCGCCATCTGTCAGTGTTTAGTGTCTTCAGACTTACAAACTCAAATTCAGATCAGATAAAGGGATCTTGCCCTTCTCAGAATCTGCCCTATGAGCAATCATCATAAGACACCAGCACACTTAACTCCGTGTTTGGAAATCAATCAAACAGAATCTCATTTACCCTCGTGCAGCCCCGCCCTCATCCTCCCCGACTCACCTGAGCTCCGACCAGCTGCAGCAGGGCACAGTTGACCGGCAGCAGGTCAATGTCGGTGCTGATTGGCGTCTGGTCGAATGGGCAGGCTTTGCGGTGCAGTTTGTGCAGGCAGGTCTTGCACACCGTGTGGGAGCAGCCCAGGCTGATGGGCTGGTGGCCGCTGCTGTCGAACTCATTGTAGCAGATGGGACAGGACAGGAACTCTGTCCACTGGGCTGCCTGCACCGGCATCCTGTCACCACACCACCGGGGGAGGCGCCGTCGAGCTCAGGGGCAACACATTTCAACTGAGCCCCGACAACAGCTCCTGCTCGCTGACGGCCACAGGCCACTGTGAGGAGAAGCCCATAATGACTCATTGTAAAGAATCAAATGATTTAAAGTAAAACACTGTTTTAATGATAGAAAATTTGTCTTCATATGTTGAAAATACTGTAGATTAATAAATATAATGAAATATGACTAAATGTAAATAACTAACTCATCGTTTTAGCACAAAATGGCAAAACAAACTATTTTGCATGTACTTGCAGTAACACAATCTCAAAAGCAACTACAGTAAAAATGAAAATCCTTTTGTACCTCGTAAAACAAACACACAAAGACGCAGCATGCCACAGTAATCAATATCCTCGGCGCCCAACAAAAAAATTAGCAGCAGCAACATTATGACTTTTTCCGAGTCCTATCAAGAGTAATAAGCATTTAGCAAAGTACACAAGCAGCGCTCAGTCTCTGCCGTCATAAAAGTCATAACAGTCATAAATCTATTTCATCTAACGTGGGCAATAAAAGTGTTTTCGATCTCTCTCTCTCAAACACAACCCACATTGTATTAACGGCAGCACATGAGGGCTATTTTGGGGAATTATTTTTACACATCATAATGTATAGGCTATATATAGTATAATCCAAACTGTTTGGGATCAGTCATTGAATTCATCGAATTAGTGTTGCTCGACTGAATAGTAATAGGTTCACTGATGACTAAGACACTGCTATTCATTCGCTAATTTTAGCTTCCACACTTGTTCTAGAAAGAAGGAAAGCCTATAAAATACATGACAAATAGGACAGTGATATTCTAAAATTGTAGTTAATAAATTACAGTTGACTAACATTTTTGAAAATAAAGGTTCAAGATTGAGTATTTTAGTCATATAGCATTGTGTCGTATCGTACTTTCATACATATTAATAACCATTGTACAGAGGTTTTATTCACACAGACAGTATCTGCAGGTTGAGAAAGATTTGCTTGAATAATACAAACATCCTGTGTGTGTCAGGGGGAAATTTAAACATTCCCATTCTGTGTGGTCACAGTTTACCAGACTGACCTTGGTTCAATGCTCCATGATACAGACTAATTACAATAAATGTATACGACACAACATCAGTAAGAAAATATTAAGTTTCCATAAGGATGGAAAACAATTATTGATCATGTAATGTGCACTGCACTGCATGTATTAAACTTTGTACTTTTCATATCAGGACAAAGGCCACCTCTTACATAACAATACTTAACAAAAGTGTATTTTGATATTCTGATATTCTTCTTCTGACCTCCTGCGTGCTATTCACCACATCATCCCATTAGCCAGGGGAAGGATCTGACATGAATACATGAATACATGCAAACAGGAAAACAGAGCTATCTTCTTTTAACTCAAATATGCCAAGTGTTTTTGAACATGGCCTTCAGACAGAGAGCACCTGTTGCTGTTATGCACTGATACATCTGTTCACACCGCTCACCAAAAAGAACAGCTGGAGCCTAACGGAGCAAACACATAACACGATCCATTCAAATGGGTGAGAGATGGACACACAAACACACACACACACACACACAGATAAAGAGACTACATGAATTTCAAAATATTTTGCAACGAGTGTTTTTGATACTGAGAGGCTGTGCCACATGTATTGTCTACATGTGCACAAAACCTGCACTATTTACAAAAATGTATGCATATTAATTTGTTAGTTATTTAAAAAAGTTAATTCTGTGGTGGAAGAAGTACTTGTGAAAATAAGTAGCCAAAGTATCACAATAACTGTTCAACTAGAGTAAGTCAGTAAAATACAGATACTCGCTAATACATGTAGTGGAGTAAAATAAAAAATAAAAAATCTACTCTAATAAAGGACAACAATTAAGTGAATGTACTACAAAGTAAAAGTACTTGTATAGGCTATTCCCTAGAGTAAAGGCCAGCAACATAATTATGGCTGAGTCCAGAACCAGTTCCCCTCTTGTTTACTTCTAACAATATTGAAAACAAAATGAGGAAAATGTAGTGGAGTAGAAAGTACAGATATTTGCTGATGCATGTAGTCGTGTAAAAGTGAAAATAAATCCACTCAAGTAAAGTACAGATTCATCAAAAAGAGCTCAAGTACAGTAACGTAGTGCATGTGCTTGGTCACAACCCACCAAAATATTTATTTGATCTATTTACTATTTATTTAATTATGGAAAGTGTATGGAAATATATAAACAGTAAATAAGACTCCCCCTAAGTTTTCTAGGAATTAAATATTAACCGATATATATTTATAGCCAGGCGTCAGTTTTTTACGCACCTTCCAAACCAGAGGCAGCACGCGGTGCCCGCCTGTCCTCCTTTGTCTCCAGGACAGTTCCAGTCTGTCCTCGAGGCTCATGTTTCCTTCTGCAAGGAGCCCAAACGTCAAGGAGCAGCAGCAGCACACAGAGTCCTGACACTGACTGACTGAGCCACCATATGAGGACGAGGACAAGGTGGGGGGGCGGGGTTGGTGAGTTCAACTGTTCACTGTCATTCACTTGCTGCAGTCACGTTGACAGACACCTGTTTCTGCTCTGTGCAACTGCCACATCCTGCTAAACACAGTCCCTGCCTGGCACAACTCAAAGTTCCTGATGTGCCAAGCCCCTGTCTGTCTTTGCCTGTGGTGGAGGAAGTACTCAAACATTTAACTTCCATAAAAGTACAAATAAATACACAAAAATGTACTTATTTAAATATTAAATCACCAAATTGACTTTTCTACTTGATTAAAAGTAAGTACTTGGTTTTAAATATTCTTTAATTATTAACAGTGCTTGCAGAGTAAAGCCTTTTTCCAAATGCATCGTTCTCCAACATCATTATAACTGAGTCTCAGCCTCTTCTGAACTCATGTGTCTGCTGCTGCTCCAGCAGGCAGGGTCTAATGGTACCTGCCTGCTCTGATGGATCAGTGGATCAATTCGCTGCTTGTTACCGATATATACATGTCAATATAAAAACCATGTAAACATGCAATGCCATGCTTTGTAACAATTGAGTATAAAGTATAGATATTTAGTAATGATGGAATACAAGTAAAAAGTATCCGTAAAAATAGTAAAGTTAAGTAGAGTACAAATACATGAAGCATGTACTGTACACTAGCAGAGTATATGTACTATAAAGTACTTTAGTGAAGTATAGATACTGGAAAAATCTACTTCAGTACAAAAAAAGTAATGGCACTTTGTTACGTCTGACCACTGCTCACACACAAGCACAACCCCCCCTTTTCTACAATGCCCCAAAACAGCTAGATTAATAATATAGAAAAATACCTCACATGACAAATGGATCACTTGAAGCATCCATACGCGCACACACACACACATAAACACACGCACACACACATGCACACACACGCACACACACACGCACACACACAAAAGCCCCCACAGTCATGTATAAGTCTAGTCTTGTGACAGGGAGAGGTGGGTGTGTTGTATTGTTAGTAAAGACCTCAACTTCCTCATCAGGCACCTCTTCCTCGCGGAACATTTTAAAACGAGGAAATCAACCTGTTGTCTCTCACACTTGTTTGTGCTTTCAGTTTATCAAGAGTCAACAGGAATATGTGTACTTTAAAACAAGCTCCAGCACATTATACGTCTGTGTATTTGATATATATAAGATATGCATGAAATGGATAAATATTCAGATCTTAGGGGGCTTTTGGGGGGGGGGGGTATTGACCTGTCGAGCCGCTCACTCAGAGGAGCGGAGGATGATAAGTACATTGTGTCTTTACAGCCAACAGTTGGCGAGCTATCATCTGGCTCAGGACAGTGAGTCCTCACTTGGCTCCCTCTATGTGGGGGAGGGCATCTGGAGTTTTCTCTGGCTCGTCACAGACAGAGAGAGAAAGAAGTTATTTTGGAGGGGTATATTTTCTCTCCTGAATCTTAAGGTATTCAATATTTTTAACATTTTAGCAGGTAGAATGATTCTGGCATAGCTGGGAAAAAAGGCAATGTTGTGTTTACATGATGCTTTTAGCAATTAGCCTACCAGAGCTCTCCCAAAATATAGTGACGCATTGTGCACAACTCAAGTTTTGCCACAAATATAAAAAAAATTTAAGTGACAATGCAATATTTGCTCTCGGCCACTCTTGGGCTCCCCCTACAGGATGGATGCGTAACACCGTCGTAAATACAGAGTCGTCGTAGCATTTGTAACGATGTGTCTTGAAACACAGGTTAGAACAGCAGCTAACAAGCTAAAAGTAGCCTATGGAGTTATCCATGTCTGGTGTGTCAAATCCAATCCGATTTTTGGCTAACCAGCTAAACCTCTATTGAAGCATTTAACTGGTTTCTGATGATAAACTAGCGAGTCAACAACCTCACTTCTAGCATTCCAACGTCAGGCAAGCATAACAGCACAAGACAAAGCAAACGAGCAGAGGTTATGATTTACTAACCACCACGCCAGGTCGGCATCTGTCCTGTATCCTTTTGCCTCTTTTATTTGTCTTTTAGACGCTAAAGGTTACAGGTCATATGTCTTTTAGATTGGCAAAGTGGTTGTCTCTTATGGCTGGTCGCTAAGTTAGCTTTTTTTCAATTCAGGTGACGCATCCTTGACAGGCTACATTTGTGGACCATTTATGTCACAGCGCCTCGACTACACTGTCCCAAGTCAAAGGCTCCTCCAAATGCAGCCGACAAACGTGACCTTCCACCCCTAGCTGTTATTTCAAGGTATAATATAATTAGGGCCCAAGCACCGAAAGGTGAGAGGCCCTATTGAAATTGTAAGGATTTTTATTATTATTATTATTATTATTTCCCTTCGGGGGGCTTTTTCAGGGTCTAGTTTAAACTGTTTCTTGTTAAACTGAAGGAAGGGATGAGGAAGAAGGAAGAAGGAAGCGAAATGCAGCAGTCAGTGAATAGGAGGCTTATCATGATGGTACACACCCACTAGTTGTGAAGGATTAGGTTATAGTTGAAATGAGGGCTAAGGCTAGGCATGTGGTAATGACAGATGGATGTGGTTGTTACAGCCTCCTCATGCCTAATGTGTGAGTTGCTTTCTCCACACAAACCTCAGGCATCAGTTACTGATTGTGCTGTGCCATGGCATCTAAATGTCACTTTGCAAGTCTTTAGAGTCCCTGTAAACCCTGTTGACTGAGGTGGCACAGTTACCTCTATTACATACCCCAGTATCTGCACAGAGACACATCAGGGACGACAGCGCCACTTTAACCAGCCTACAAAGAACAAGACTGACGTGTCTGTGTGGATTGACCAGTGGATTGTTACACCAGTTTACACAAAATTATAATCTTACTGAGCTGTTTGCCGAGTTTGACAAAGTAACATGATATATTAGCTTTGACAGTTATAGGTCTGAAGCCTTCCCATGGCCTCAAGGTCTGGATGCAACATCTCTGGGAGGATTACGATAAATGGAGAGCATTCACAAAGTGCTATTCTGACGGACAAAGCGCTTTACGCTACAGGTCCTATTCACAAATACATATTCATACAACACCTGTTCACACTCACGCACAGAGCAATGGCGCATCATCATGGGCAGTTTCGGATTTCCAGGCCGAAGGAGCCAGTAATCGAACTGTCTACCCTTTGCCTAGTTGGTGACTTGCTCTACCTCCAGGGTAATGAAGAACTTTTTTGTATCTTTATCCAAACTTTTTTACACCGTCTTTACCGCCAATCTCCAACAAAAATCTCCCCAAAAAAGGCCAGAAAATATCAAAACTAATATAAATAACAGAGATAACAGATCATGTCACCCCAGGAACATTGCTTCTACAGGAACACAAAGAGAAAATAAATGGATGTGTGGACATACAACTCACACACACACAACACCACAGAAAATTAGTTGATGTAACATGAGCTCCCAAATTCTCGGCTCCTTTTCACCGTCACCGAGACCCCAGAATTAGAACATTCCATGAAACAAGAGTGTGTGGGTGGACCAGGTATTACTCGTGTTGTGGGGACCTAAACTTGTTTACACACTCACATTATGGGGACTCGTCTTCCTTACGGGGACATAAACAAGTTCCCATTGTGCATTTATTTAACTCTAAGGTGAAGACATGTTTGAATGTGAGGCTAAAGGCGGTAGACAGCAGGCCTGGGGCACCGAAATTAAAAATGAATATAAATCACAAAAACCTCTCAACCATTTACAGTGTTTCTGTTTATCATCAGAAAACACCAAAGAGAGAAATCATTCTCATCTAAGACTTAAAATATCTAAGACAGTAACACTACTGTACTTTACCCTCACTATGAAATATGAGCCACTTGAGGCAGTTTTGTTGTCTGAAGCTCACTTTGCTTCACTTTCATAAATGTGCTAATGACGTTTCAAGTCCCTCCGCAAATGTGTCCCACGCAGCCCCCTCAACAACATGAGCTACAGCCAGACTTTTCACATGCACTCAATTGTACAGCCTCCTGGGCAAAGCACAACACGGAAAATTCACACCCACCACATTGCCAAACAAAAACCACTGAAATACAACATTTTAAGTTAAAGAAAAAGCTACAATAAGGATTTGAATTGAGTCCTAAAATATGTTAAAATTGGAACAAATTAAATCAGGTTGTGTTTATAACAACAAAACCCTCAGAAGTTCATATATCTGTTGAAATAGGAATCTCCATATCTCAGCTGTAGAGTGAAAATGTTGTCCGTCACAGTAGCATTAATGATGAAGAGAAAGTTAAACTTTAACGTTGAGAAGTGATAAAGCTTGTAAAAGACTTTCAAAAAGCAAATTAATCAACACCACACGCCGACATTATCAATCATACACATCGTTCGTTTTTATGTGGTTTTACTGGTTTATAAGGTGACACAGTGGGTGGTTCCACTCTCATATTAAGGATGTGTTGTACAGGATTACTACAGTTGTTTCACGACTTGTTTTTGAGAGTACAGCAGGGGTATGTGGGTCTGTGTGATTACTTATTCATTAGGCCTGTCATCACAGCGTGTGGGGGTAGTGTCTGGATAGGAGGCAGGGCAGGCATGCAGCCCACAAGCTGCTGTATTATACAGCAAATACAATAAAGGCCTGTACTTCACTATTACAGGATTATTGTGTGTGTGTGTGTGTGTGTGTGTGTGTGTGTGTGTGTGTGTGTGTGTGTGTGTGTGTGTGTGTGTGTGTGTGTGTGTGTGTGTGTGTGTGTGAGTGTGTGTGTGTTTGTTTGTGTGTGTGTTTGTGTGCAGTAACCGGAGCTGTGCAGCCATCAGTTTATCACTGCCTTGGAAAATATTGTCAGAGTATCAGGTTGCTTGTACTTGCAAATCAGCAGGTTGTAGGTTATAGGTGATAACCTCCCACATGTACTTTAATTTTATGACACTGCTGCACCACCTGAGCTGAGAAGCAACATGCTGACAGCTAAGGAGATGTTCCTCTGTAGAAATCAGGTTTTTGCACAAATCCCTATCACCATGCATGGAATGCAACCAGACTCCACCATTATAATATTGCATTCAAGGTGCTTCAACTCTCTTTCTGGAGAACCCTGGTTTGCATTCGCAGCTGAACACGAGCTACAGGCCCCCAGTTTCAGTACAAGCTGTCTCTTTACGATATTCTACTCATGCAGCACCAGTTGCAGAAATTGGGGATGTTTGCAGTTCCCAGGTCTGATCATTTCTAACTGAACTGTAATTTCTCTAAGCGGTGGAAACCAAAAACAAGTGAGCATCCCCTAAAATGTCAAAAAGGCTTTACCCTTGTGAATGAGAGGATCAGGAGAAAGTAGTGCGCACCTCTGGATAAGTCACTTACCTCACGCACTACACTAGAGCACCAGAATAAACATATTCATCATCCACGGGAGCGCATCAAAATAAGAACAAGCGGCAAAAAGGAAAAAAATCTTCATCAGATGCTAAACATCCGCAGCAGCAGCAGCGGGCGCGCGGGCATCATCCTCGACGTTTGATGCATTTCGCAGAATTACGCACAGAGCACCGCTCGGTCCGGCTCTGGTCCTCTGCGCCCCTGTGCTACGTGACGGAC
Source organism: Pleuronectes platessa (assembly GCF_947347685.1). Classification (NCBI taxonomy): domain Eukaryota; kingdom Metazoa; phylum Chordata; class Actinopteri; order Pleuronectiformes; family Pleuronectidae; genus Pleuronectes; species Pleuronectes platessa. The sequence continues at coordinate 14,726,907 of NC_070644.1, read as the reverse complement.
GCGCTCAGGTACAGTGAGCAGCCACACACCCTCGCGTTGACGAACCGGAGCAGAGAGGAGATGCTGGTATCGCTCCGCCGGTGATGGTGCCTGAACTGCGCCTCAGCCTCAGCCTCAGCGCATGGCTGCACAGCCGGAGATCCTCCGCTGCTGGTGCGCGTTTACGCATCCTGCAAAAAATACTTCCTCAATCCTCCACCTTTTTTTTAAATTTATTTAATGGCAATAATACGATTAAATCCTTGAGCGTCAGAGGAGCGGCACTATTTTAATGTTGAGAGCAGGGATAAAAAAGATGTAAAGGGGCTAGCCGGAACAAGCCGCTTTTCGAGGCGTGGGCTGTCTGCGTTTAAAGGAACAGACCGAGAGGCGGCGGAGGAGGATGCGCTTCGACAAGTGCGCCTGTCAGGTATGGAGGAAGTTCACACACACGAACACGAAAACACACGAACACACGAACGCGTTCAGAGAAGTGGAGCAGAAGAGTAAAAGTGCCTCAGCCCAGTCTGTCCTCCACATCCCTGTTTACTCCAAATACTGGATGTGGGTTTGACCAGGCTTCAATTTCACACACAATACTTTGAGGTCATTTTAATAACAGTTATCAGTATAATAAATTATATCATTTAAAGTGATAATAACAATAATAATAGTCATAATAGCATCAGGAGAAATAAATACAAGAGGACACAACATCCCAAAACAGCAATTGATATATAAAATGAAAGACAACAGATGAACATAATTTAAAAGTAATGGCAAAATAAATAATAGCAATAAACACTCAAGTACAATCTATTTGATAAAAGTACCTTTTGAGATGAGTAGGCCTCACTAAAGTAACTTCTATGTGAAAATATTCAAATCCCATTTTTTATAATATTTTGTAACTGTTGCTGTTAGATTATCAACAGCTTGTGTTGTTCAGTAAAAACATTGGATTATGTTAATAGCTTATGAAGGTTTTAATGCCATGAGCTGGATCCTGTTCAATACAATAGACTTTTCTCTCCACAGGATTCAACAGGCTCATTGACCATGTGGTTTCACATCTGGTGTTTGTATCATTTATCAACCAACTCTTCAGTGACCTGCTGTTCACTGCAGTCGAGGAAGGATATGTCATACTTATATGAAAATATATGATACATTTATGAATATTAGTATTGTTGTTACACCATTCAGCTCTGGCCACAATCTTATTGGAGTCAAAAGCAACAGTCTTTATGCTATGATTCATTATTAAAAAGAAAAAAACTGTGTGTTTCTATTAAATCTGAACAGACGCCAGTTTCTGTTACACAAAATGTTGCATCTGCGATTGTCAGAAACTCTTATTCAACAATAATTCTTCATAAGTTAAACATTACTTAAGTCCGTCTGCCTGGATGTTTTATTTGGTTGCTTCTTTTCTGTGCAGCTGTCTGCAGTGAGCTGCTGGTGAAATGAACGTGGTGCTCAGTCAGTGGTGCAAACATTCAAGTGAGCAGTCAGAGCTGCAAACATGGGATAAAGAGTTCACCACACTATATAACATTAACCCGAAGTTAAACCCCAAATTAATGTTTAACACCTCATCTTTAATTCATGTCATAGTGCTACCGTTTTCAGGAAAATCTGTCCCCAGTGAGACTGTTCTGCTACGTCTGGATGCATTAGACATTATTACAGTAAAGTCAGATGAATCTAAATTACTTTTTTTAATGTGAAGAATTCCAGAAATCAGTATTATGTCCCTGATTCCTGACAATCACACATAATCAAAAACAGCCTTACTTACAAATTGTATGCGGCCATCATTAGCGCAACAAAAAATTGATTATATCAAAAAGCAGAATAATTTGTTTATCTCTATGTTCATTTATGTCACATGACCCTCAGACCCACGCACACACACAGACACACACCATTACTTGAATGTGGATACATTTCTACCAAAAGCAATGTTTCAAGCTTTATCGATGAACGGTATAGTTTTGCTGAGCGCATCTTTTCCTGTAACAGTCTGCTCGACACACACAGTTACACATCCTGACACCTGTCGGACCACTGTGATCTGTTGGCTGCTGAACAGCTTCATTCAGCTGTACTGGAGCAGCAGGGGGATCAGCACCTTGCTCAAGGGCACCTGGGATGTGGTTATGGAGGAGGAGTAGCTGCTGCTCGTTCACCTTCATGTTCTTTCCTCATGGCTCATCTGGAAATGGGTATATGAAAACCATCTTTTCCACCAATATCAGAGGAAACACTCAAAGTCATGGTCATGCACGTGCATATATACAGTACATACAGGTTCTTCTTATCTTTAGAACAAAGAAGATTTGGGCTAAGTGCAACTTTTCTAAATATGATAAAGACACCATCTCTATATCTACACCTCCTCTTCCATCTCTCCCATGACCTTCATCTTCCTCATATTTTAAACCTCTCTCTCTCATTCATAATGGAACTGCCCCTAATTCCACATTCCCTGTTTGTGTGTTTATATGTCAAACTGTGTGTGCACAGACGTGTGCATGTACAGTATGCCTTTTGACTTACTTCAGGCAGAAGGTGGATTAACAACAGAGGAACAATCACTTGATCAAACCATGTGAAAGCTAATCAAATGTTAAACCACATGTAAAGTATGGCTCACGTTCACTAAAGAGATATTTGGTTGGCTGTATCTTGCTCACAGCATTACTGTTTGCATGAAAAGTTTTCTGAGGTATGTTTTGAGTATCTCTGATGTTGCAAAGTAAAATTAGTAGATACACTTCTCATACTTTGGTATATCTAACCCGGTATACCACCATGCATTCATTCTTCGTCTCATACTCCCTGCCCATGGCATCTCAGATGGTAGTGCTCCATTCACTTACATGAGTGGCATTTCTGGGCCAAAAGGATAAAGGCGGAGAATGAGGAGACGCGTGGAGGGAGAGGACGCAGTGAGGGAGCATGAAAACCCTCTCAGCCATGTGGGACAACCCACTCACTTATCACGTAATGCTCAGTGAGCTGCACACAATTTCAGTCGGGTCAAAGGGTGAAGCTTTATAGCCTTCCTGAGATGTGGGGAGAATGTATGAATGAAGAAATCCGTCTATCAATCAATTCTCTTTGTATTAACAATTTCTTTCACAATAAGAGGAAACAAGTCAGGAAACGTTGGGATTTGTTCAAATAATCACAAGAGAACATCTGATTTTTTTTTTTTTTGCTTCCTGATACCGATTCTGATACCTGTACTTTGCAATTTCTAAGAACTGCATGAAAAAAAACAGAAGCTTAAAACTGCGACTTCATTCTCAGTCCTCCTCCAGCTCCTCGAGCATGTTCTGCAGGCTACTCTTGTTATGAATTTCCTTCAGGTGGCGCCTGAGGCCTGGCTTGTGTGCAAAGTGCATTGCACAGTAGTTACACTTGTGTGGCGTCTCTCCAGTGTGCAGGTTGAAATGGTCTTGCAGTGGGGCCTTGTGAGAAAATGTCTTGTGGCACAGCGGGCACCTGAGAGGCTTGACACCGGTGTGGACACGTATGTGGTGAGACAGAGTGCTCCTCTGGGAGAAGCCTTCCCCACAGACCAAACACAGGTGCTGTCTGTGCTCCTTCAGGTGTCCAGCGTAGCTTTCCAGGTGCTGGAAGACTCTGTCACACCTCCTGCACAGGTAGGGCTTCTGGACTGACGTGCAGTCTGAACCCTCTGTCAGCTCATTACCAGATCTGGGACCCTTTGACAGATGTGCTCCAGAGGAACAGAATAAACCAGAGTCCATCTGCTCCCTACATTCTTGCAGTTGAGCTGAGAGTTTTTCATTCGGGCTTTGGGAGCTGTGCAGCGCCTCTTCATGTCGAACACATCTCAGGACACCTGACATTTGGTGAACTTGATGGGATTGCTCATTTTTGTGAACAGGCTGGGTGACTGGCTCGATGTCTCTCACATCCTCTGACTCCCGGGTACTGAAACAAAAGGCTGCATCTTCAGATGACTGTATTTTAGCTGTTACCTCCCTCCTCTTCTCTCTAACCTCCCTCAGTCCTTGACTTTCCGCCTTGGCTCCTTGGCCGAGCCTCGACTTGGACTGAATCACAATCTTGCCACCTCCCTCTGTGTTTGCTTCCTGGATACTCGTAATGGGTTGGGCTTCGTCCTTTTCTGCCTGATTTTTGGAACTGGGGATTGTCCAACCGCCCTGTGGCTGCAGGATTTCCTTCTCCTCTGATCGTATGTCCAGATTCAAGAAAGCCAGAGTCGGACTGAGGTACTGGGACACAGCCTGGGCACACTTCTCCACCACCTGGCTCATCTGAAGTGCGCTGGCTGTAGTGAGGTAGTTAACCAGCTCCTTCAGAGGGACCTGGAGTAGATGTATTATGGAAATAAAGGAAAGTCACAGAATTAACAATATATAAAAAAAGATTAATGCCATAATTCCACTTGAATGCTTTAAAGCTGCATACAAGAACAGACCCACAACCGCCTGATGGAAGTCTTTTGTTTATCTGTTTTCATTCTATAACCCTGGAGCTTCTTATACTCTGTTTACTCTGCCCTGTTGTTACTGTACAGTTCAGAGATTCTGTAGTTTATACTGTACCTCCAGGAACCCGGTGTAGCAGGACAGGAGCAGTCTCTCGCCGACCTCCACGCTGGAAACCACACTCACGCTCAGCTCTGCCCGGCCCTCGTGGAGCACGAATTGGTCACGCAGGAAGTCTGAGGACGCCGCAAGCACCACTCGGTGGCCGTGGAATTGCAAAGGCCGTACGGCGGTGGCCGGTGGCCCCCGGAGAAGGAGTGTGACATCACAGAAGAGGTGATCCTCTCTCAGAGCGTTCATTTTGCTGAGGATGGCGTCCCCGTGGGTGGGGAGGCGAAACTGGAAAGTGTCAACGGAGGCTGACATAATGATCTATAATGGGGGAAAACAACACACATTATTACAAGAGTGTGAAGACAGAAATGCTGGTTTAGCGTTATTACTTCAAAATTGTCTTTAACACTTGAATCAAACTCCTGAATCTCACATAGGCTGTGGGCCTTTTCTGCCTCTTGTCACAGAGTGAGAGATCTTCTGTGAAATCCAGTGTTGTGCATGAACGAACGCAAAAGAACGCGCTCATTGAACACGTTCACTTTTATGAGAACGATGAACTGAACGCAACTCAATGACAAATAATGAATTTGAACGGTGAACACGTTCATATTGTAGCGTCCTCGCGTATAGACGACAGGAAACTTCTGTCTTTATGTGTAACTTTATTAATGTCCACACTTCTTGTTCGTAACTCTGACACTCCTCTCATCCACCACTGTATTCTTCACTCCCCTTCCTCATTCACCCTTGATACGGTAACTCATCAGCCAATGAGAGCCTGGCATCCCACAAAACCCTACAGCCTTTGGCCTAGTCTGTCACGTGCCCCACCCCTACCTGTTCACTGACCCTCGGGACATTTCAATACTTTCTCCTCAGGAAAGACGCTGTCTAAATCGAATGCTTTCATCATGTCGTTGCTCAGTGCCCGTAAAAATGTCCGCGATTTAGCCTAACCGAAACCAACTAACTAGACTTCGCACTACGTTACCCATCACCCATGGCAAACATATGCAAGCAACGTATTCCAAGTGTTTTCTTCTCTGGCCAGTGTCTCGGCTCCGTACCACACAACTTGGTAGAAGGAAGCTTCATGGATCAGAAACTATACGGGTCTATTGAGCTGTATAGTGATTGAATCTGGAATCTTCTCTCAAAAAATACCCTGCGCAGTGGCCTTCTGCGCAGAATGTGCGCAGTGGGCTTCTGCGCAGGATGTGCGCGCAGTTTTTTTTTTTTCCCCATTTGATTTAATTAAAAAAAAGCATCTCCGGTGCGTCCCGGGGTTAGAGGAGGATGGTGTGACGTTAATGTATTGTTTTACATTGCATGTGTCACGTCATGATAAATCAGTCTCCTATGTCGCCTGTACCAGGAGCCGCCCCTGTCACTGGTTATCTTGGCTCGCTGTCTGGTCGGTAACCAGCCGTCCGGACCGCTCCGTGAAGAAGGAGGAGGAGATGTCTCTTTACTTGGAATGTGGCCACTTTATTTCTCTGATATACAGCAGGAGCAACACTCGCATCACCTCTAGGTGCTCCGTCACTTCTCCTTAAAAACACACTTTTAGCGTATTTTCCCACAATACCCTGGTACACTACGTCACACACTACAAACTTTCCTTAAAGGGGCAGGCCATACCTGCAAAACAACAGCTCTCGGTCTCATATACAGATGGCAAGAGAAAGCAGAGACGCAGACTCAGCAACTACATCCGAGATCCGATGCACCTTATTATTATCTGAGGGATTTTTACACACTGTCTGATAAACATTCCGACAGTAAAGGCAAGGGGTAGTGATGGATAAGGTTTTCTTTAACAAGTTAAGTCTTTTCATTCTCACTTTCCACCTTAAAACTATGAAATGAACTGAAATATGAACTAGTTCAGAATTTAAATGGTGAACTATGAACGTGAACTATTCATGTTTACTTGTATGAACTGAACTTTGAACTTGTTCATGAGAGTAGTGAACTTGCACAACACTGGTGAAATCTAAACATGATACAAAGTGTCAATCGATTAAATCAAAGCCATACAACAACTCCTCCACCAGGTGGAGTTGGTTTGCAGTTTGCAAATAAATCTAAATGTGCGCAGTGAACTCAGTGAAATGCCAAAGAGAGGATGAGAGAGACGCTGATCCAGCCTCACCTTTTGCAGCAGGCTCATCCCGTCACGATGGATCCTGCAGGACAGCTGCTCGAACCCCACTGTTAACTTTGACAACAGAGGTTCTGTACTCGCCTGACAGTTCAAACAGTGTCATCGAATTGATTATAGCAAATCTTAATGGGCTACACACGCAAGAGGACGACATGCATCCTCCAGCCGTGAGGCAGTGGTCATCCTTCTTCCTGTGGTTTACTGCTGAGGACCCTGAATCGAGGCAGGAGGGTTTTGCTGAGCATGAACTAATTAACCTCTTCACTGCCTGTGAAGGATTCTGCTGAAGCACACAGCGTGCAATATCCCAAACAGATGCAATGCTAAAAACCACCCACATGGTGGCGATAAAGCTCTAAGTCTCTCACTACAACAGAGCTGCACAGTTGACTTGATTGATTGTTTGTGACTTTCTTTATTTGTGTGCTACATACAACATAATCACAATCAAAAGATTAAAAATATATATAGATTTTCGATAAGGTTCTTAACATAAACTGATGTTTTAAAGGTAAAACTAATGCAATGCAATTGAGCTGCGCCAGTGAGTGCACCAGTATCAACATAAAAAATAGAAGATTGAAGAACCCTGCTTTTGAATATTACTTATATAAACCTTTTTGAATAAACTCTGTATAGTGTTTATACTGTTTCTCTTTTGGCCACCAAAAGATCGAACAGAAGTTGCAGATGAGAACATTCACTTTTTATTTTATTTTTTTCGCTTCACAACAAAAAAGGATATAACAGTAAATGCTGCAAACTTTCACGTGTAAATAAGATATGTACAGTTGTCTGTTCATTAAACTGATCCAAAATAGAACGCATGATAGGCCAGCGGGTCGATGCTAACCCTAACCTGATCAAATTATTATCACAGGATGTGGCTTTTGAACTTCTTTTAGGCTGCATCGTGAGACATCTGTCGGGTTTTAGTAAGTGAGGCTGTTGTGCTTATTCTGGCTGAAGATTTTTTGCAGTCTTATCAGCACAATGTATTATCAGTTACTATATTAAACAAAAAGAAAAGTGAGCATGTGACTGTCCTGGAACAAATCGTTTAAGACTGTACAATTCAGCTACCTCTGTCAGAGCCACCATCACAGAACTGCACTAAATGTACCTGTCTCCTTGCACTGTGTACCCTGTAAAACAATCCGCTATGTGTTAATATAAACCATATTGATACTATATATCATTTTATACAATAATATTGTCTTTTGCACACTGTCTACATATTCTTACACTCATAGTATATTATATTATCTATTGTATAGTCGAATACTTATATTTATACCTCTACTATATATCATATTATATCATACTCTCTGTATATTCTTTGTATATAATATTTATACATGTGTACATGTTGTTATTATTATATTTACTATTATTATATATACTGTTGCTGCCATTATTACTATATACTGCTATTATACTGGTAGAATTACTATCATATATAAATATATATATTATGTTATATCATATACTATATATACTGTACTATTTGTATATACTGTCTAACAATAACATTACCATCATATCATCAGTACTATTACCATCATCTTGCAACTGCACCTTATCTACCTATTTATCTTGTGTTCCTGTTTTTTTTCTGTTCTTTCTACCTCAATATTTTTTATTTTATTTTATTCTATTGTATTGTATTTTATTGTATTCAAATATACCTGCTGCTATGATGAATTAATTTCCCTTCGGGGATGAATAAAGTAATCTATCTATCTTATCACGTCTTCCAGTCCACACAGACTCTCCGAAAGCTGAGACATGTGATGAGGATAAATAACTGGTCGTCATACAAGCTCCACAATCACATCACGCCATAATCAAACCTTCTTCTTTGAGGAGCTGAGACTCAGAGATCACGTATAATCCAGTTTGATGTGAAAAAACTCTACAAGAAAAGTAATCAGATTTCATATTTGGCACATTATCACTGCAATGTTGCTTGAGGCTTTTACACATCAAAGCAAAATACTCTCCCCTGCAGCTCTGCTAATATTTGTCTCCATTTCAGAAACAGGGTCAGATGTATTCTCTCTAAAGCAAACTGGCATCTCTCAGATTTTATAAAACTACATGAGCCCATGTGCACATAATTAAAGAGTGTTTAAGGCATAATTTCCTGTAGTCTAATTTAAACAGGAACTGCAATTTTCATTTCCTTGTGCATAGTTCATTTACATTAAACATTAATACTACTACTACTACTTCTACTACTACTACTACTACTATTACTGCAACAATAATAATAATAGTAAAAAGCAAACAAAGTAGTTTTAAGGAGCTAGAGAGAGCTGTCCAACACTTAAGCTGACTGTGATGCTGCCTGAAAAATGTGTTTTATTTCTCATTTCCTTGTTCATAATTTACAGAATACATACATACAACTACTACTGTTCTATTACTACGTCGACTTCAACAACAATACTAATAATAGAAATAAAGCAACAAATCTTTGCTGATTTGACTTGCTGCTATAAAATCACTTTTCATTTCCTCATCCATATTTTATTTACAGAATACAGTAATACTACTACTACTACTACTACAACTACTACTTTAACAACGATAATTATATTAATATTACTTATCTTTGATATTTTGACTGTGATGCTACTTTAAATCACTTTATCCTCAACCAACTGTGGTGAAAAGAAAACACAATAATACCAACACTCCATCCAAATACACGCATGTGTAAACTGACCTCGAGTAAAGTACAAGTACCTTAAAACTACACAGTACTTTAGAGTATGCGGACTTTGTGACATTCACGTGCAGATAGAGCTGAAACACGGAAGAAGCGGAGCCCCGGGTGTGAGGGTTAACCCTAACCCTAACCCTAGCCAAGAGGAGACAACCTGCTCCGCCCTCAGATCCTCCACCATCCTCTGTCATCACCGAGCCGTCAGCCGCTCCTCTGCCCACACAGCGGAGAGGAGAGCCGGGGAGGAGGAGCACCGGAGCGCCGTCGCAGCGGAGGAGGAAAGTCACAACAATGAGGTGGTGCTTCAGAGAGACAGGGAGGTTAAAGTGAGCCATGCCCCGGAGGAGAAGCGTTGAAGACGGACGGAGAGCAGCGGTACTTCACTTGACAGCTAGCCGTTAGGTCCGGAGCTAGCTAACCCCGTGAGCCCGTCCCGTCCCCCCGGGGAACTCCACCAGCGGGTTCCCCGAGTCCAGGTCCCGCGGCGAAGCAGGAGACAACACGGAGTAAGTGTTGTGTGAGTGAGTGTGTGTGTGTCCGTGTTGTTGTTGTTGTGTAAAACACCAGTTAGCCTAGCACGCCAGAGGTCCCGTCCCTGCCTGCGCCTCTTGTCGATGCGCAACAACGTGGAAGTGTTCACATAAACATCTGCAAAAGTTTATTACATTAGTTAAGTACTAATACAAAGTTATTAACAAGCAACACATGGGGTTAAACTCCACTCGTTTACACTCACACCTTCTTTTGTTTGGTTTTAGAGCCTTTAATCGATTAGTTGATCGACAGGAAAATGATCAGCAACTGTTTTCGATCACCAGTCATTCATTTCAAGTTCAATTCATCCGCAGAGCAGTCAGTTGAGTTTCCAGCTCAGACTTCAGGGTGTTTGCTCGGGTTTTTCGAGCTTTTATTTTTAGTCATCCCTCTTCCTTGAGACTCATCTGGTTTCTGAACTGACAGTGAGCTGCGGTTCAGGAGACTGCTGGCCTGAGGGAGCCATTATTTACTATACTTAGCACTCATGTCTATTCCAGAGTCATACATGCTGCAACTATCCTGTTTATGTTCCAAACAAATATGTATGTGACCGTGTTATTTCGAATTAGGTTCGTGCAATTTGTTGGGTTTCTTTTCAAAGCCCTTCTAGATGTTTATTTTATTTATTTGCTGGAATGATGCGATCAGTGCCACTGACACGCAGACACTTATCGCGTCATGTGCAACTTTCTCCCCAAGCTCTATTCAGGTCACATCCCTTTAAGTGGCTGTAACAGAGGCAAAAGGAGTCGGTTCGGTTTGAACTGGAACAAGCAGCAACAGCAAGGTTCCAGCTTTTTCCACTTCCCACTGTTTCTCGCAAAACATAACGTTTGGCCCAATCTTTGATTTTCGGATCATGGGGAGACTTGGAGCTTGTTTTGAAAACATACCACACTATGGTGCCGTGTGGTTAAGGGAAAGATGTGTGACTGAAGAGCTTTGCCAACACATGTGACAGTTATTTGCATGTGTATTCTTCCATAACTTAAGGTTAAATCAATTCAAAAGAGGTGTTTCTAATGCAGAGCCCTTTCTCAATAAAGCGCCTCTGTCCTTCAAACAAAGCTGGAGCCAACAGTTTGGAGCAGGGAAAGGAAAATGCAGACGTGTTTCCCATTTCCCTTAAATTGAAATAATGCCTGATGTTTAAAGGGCACACTAGAGGCTTTGGCATTTTCTGCTCCAATGGCCACAAATATTTATTTTAACTTCTTCAGTGGAACCTACGCAGTTTTCCTTTTGTGTCAGGGCTGAACTTCAATGGACTTTAGGGCCAATTTAAGGGGAAAATAACAGAGCTTTCAAGAATAAGGTCGTAATTTCAGGCTTCGTGTAATTTTGTAGGCGGGATATCAGAAGATCAGCCAGAAGCCTGCATTAAAAACGAGGAATGTGTAGCATCTTGTTATAAGTTAAAGGTTTCACTAATTTTGAAATACTTCAAATCATCAGCACCACATTATCAGAAGTATCAGGATTTGGAAACGATTTAGCAAGAGACTGTGTCTCTCTTGAGGAAAGAATCACATCGACTGTCTCTCAAGACGAAGTGTGATTTTCCTTTATTCTCATAGTATTATGACTTTATTCTCATACTTATTGCAATATAACATAGTTATTCTTGAAATGTTAGAATGTTATTTCTTCATGATGGCTCTAATACTCATACTGATCTTATTGTTAACTGCTATATTTACATGTGGATAACCTTCAGCTTTATGAGACGTTTCTCTGACTAAGCTGCGTGTGATGCTTTTTATCCACTCCTCTTTTCTTTCTTCTTGTGGGAAAAGAGTAAACACAGAATGTGCCTTCGTAATGAAAGGTGCTTCCCCGAAGAGAAAATCACAAGAAAGCACGATGTCTGTGAAAAATAAAGAGTGTAAAAAAGGAAGAGTGGTTTACCAGAGTTCTAATTATAAGTACACCGGGGAGGTGCACTGTCTGGATGTGTTTCCCAGACACCTTTAGAGGAAGTGCCAACATGCTGAAACAACCACAGTGTAACATCAATGTAGTGGGAAGTGGGAAGTGGGTAAGCATTCATACAGAGGAGCTTGTGAACCTTAGCCACCAAGCTCTCATCTTAGTGATTGGTCAATGACTCAACATTACATCCCTCAATTGAACCAATGTTCTTTGTGAGCTATTAGTAGTCAAGATGAGGGATATGAAAATCGAATCAGACCATCATCAATGTCTGGTTATGACAGGTATCATCCAGTAATTTCTGACTTCCCGTAAAGTCTTGTTTGGCTGTACAATCAGGCAGTCAGCGACTTCCTCCCCTGCCACAGCAGCACAAAGTGCTACACACTACACTGCTTTCCAGCATTTATATATCCTTTTTGCCTTTTCACTGCATATTCGTGTTTGCTGTGCAGTCCCATTTCGTACGCTGCTCGGAACCCCTCAGACAAAAGATGTATTTTCATCATGTGCCAGTGGGAGAGCAGCTGTTTACAGACTTGAAGACACGGAGCAGGATGATTGATTACAACACGCTCCCGTGTACCAAGCTCAGAGGATAAAGAGTTGTCCTCTGTTTCATTTTTGTGGTAGGCCTTGTGTTGGGGGTGATGTGCTGATGTGTTGGTATTAGTAGACATACGGCCCTCAAGCTGTGATGAATGAAGCACCCATGAAAGCCACCTTGGAATCCTGTAGCCCTGGCGGAGTTATCATATGTCTCATGGTAATTGGCCTTTGTTTAGTTCCTGTCTTACAGGAAAAGGTGATGGCTACTAATAACCATCATGTATTTACAGACAGAAGAGGTTGAATCCGGGGATTTTCTTTGTATCATTGCTCAAGACGAATCAAACGAAAACTCAGAATTGTTGCAGAATCATTTGTCATTTACTTGACTTGTTAAGCCCTATGAGACAACTTATGATTTGTGAATATGGGCTATCAAAAAAATAATTTGATTGAAAATATCAAGAGTGCAATTAAAGTAGTGTTTTTAGTGGCCAGCTGTCGAGCAGAGCCACTTAAAAAATGTGTCCGAGATGATAGCCCTGACCTGTAGTAGCACCGAGGCCCTGATAAGACCCAGTGAGGAGCTGATCTAACTCTATGCCTGTCTGCCTCATGATAAACGTTTAGGGTGTGTAAACACACTGGTAAGAGAGCAGTGTTTGCCTGTATTCTTCTCAAACTTCTCTCAAAGGTCTCCTACTGTGTAGGTAGCTGCTTCAGCAGCTGGCGTCTCGTAAACAAAAACAATACGTCCACGTCCATATGCTGTACCCTACATAAAGTAGGTCAAGCACTGAATGATGCTACAGTTAAATTGCACTTAAAATGTAACTGCCAGCATTTTTAACTTAGGTTGTGTTCTACATGCGTCATTGATTGCATCAGGATTAAAAAACAGAAGGTCTATATGAGACCTAATTTCTCATTTTATTAGCTGCATCACAACAAGCACACCTACTATTCCCCCCAAAAACCTATCCTATAAATCCTCATCTTTTCCAGAACATAATTAGGTTGGTTAACCATCATCAAGTTAGAGTCATTAACAGCTATATATATTCTCTGAGGCTTATTTAAGGGCTGGAGCCAATCCAAACTGGACAGGTCGCCAGTCTGCCGCATCAGGTTTGAACCCAAGAATCTTATTGCTGTCAGGCAACAGTGCAAACTACTGCAACACTGAGCCTACATGTAAATGTTACGGTTTAGTATGAGTACAGACAGCTAGAAGTCCTTTGTTATGCCATGTTAGACCTTTTTTTGGACTGGTTCAAGGTTATGCAAAGTGTAGAGCTGCCTGCAGCAACAAACACTGAGAACATGGCAACTATTTACATGGTAAGCAAAGCATTGGATCTTCAGTTTTCAGCCTGTGTTGGTTTGACCATAATATTTGCATATCAACCCGATCAGCAGCTGGCTATACAAATTACGTGTCTCTCTATGTTTATGGTGATCATTGGCCAAAAAGTCTTTCTCCTGCCAGAATAAGATTTCAAAATATAAACTATGAACATTTAATCAAATATCTGCAGAGAAATATGGCCTGTCAACAGAAGAATTAAAACTGACAAGACTTTAATGAATCATATTCCAGTTGCACCGAGCAGGATTAATTTGTTCTACCTGTAAATACATGCATTGCCGCTCTTTTTCCTATGACGTAACTGAGTATGAGTCAAAATGGCATAAGATGAAGTTCTAGATAATTGGAAAAATAGATATCTGCACTGACAGAGAAACTTCCCCTTGTAGTCGGACAGATTTAACCATCAGATCAGTGTCCTTGAGTCACAGCTGCACTTTTGTCAAAATGTAATGGATGTACAGTGAATAACGCAAAAAACAACCACATCATGATTCAGCCACCGATGACCCAGGGCCTGAATCTGACCACAAAAATATGGTAATAGTGCAACTTGGAAGAATTTTTTTGAATTATTAAATCCTACTAAAATCCCCAGAGAGAATTTAAGATGAAACAGTTGTGCTCTCTCTGCACCACAGCACCAGAGGGGTGGAGTGGAGGCTAATCAGCGAGTCCGGAAATCGATGAGGTTATTTTAAGAAGAGGCTTGACAAAAATATGTCATTCATTTCAAATTCGGGCTTTAATACCATAAACTACTTAATGCAGAAAATGACATTATCCAAATCCTACTGCAAAGCAAATTCAAAAAAGCAAGAAATGTTACATATCTGTGGGCTGACTCGATAAAGAGCAATTCTTTCTTTTCTCCCAGGCTTTTGCCAGATAACTGGATAATTTATGTTTTCATAATGTAAACAGCCAAATCTTTATGCAGCCTCTATAGTTACATAATCACTTTCTTCTTTTATCTTACAAAACGGGGCAATAAAAGGGACAGAGGAAAACCAAATAGACCTGCATCATTTAGACAGCATATTGGACAGATTAGATTTTCTTCTTCCAAATGAATATATTGTTAATTTTTACAGTTACAGATAAAGTACCTGAACTCAACTGTGCATATAGATCCTCGCCTTATACAAATCTCTGTACCATATTTTCTTTTCATCATAGAAAAGTTATGCAGCTTTGGATCAATATATATGTCGTATGTTCACTGTCCTTGGTTCTTGACAAACACAGATTCTCTAAACAAACAACTGTTGAACTTTACATGATGAGAAAAGCCTCACAAAACCCTGAGCTGCGGATCAACGTGCACACATCTTTAGACCAAGATCCTGTAACAATGTTTTTAATCCTTTACATTGAATCCATTCATATTGTCTTCCACACCCAACAGAGAAAACTCATTTTGACTGCTTGTATTTGCAATAAAATGTTAGGATTGTATGTTCTTTGGAGCTAGTGCCATTGTTAGGAGGTTTTACACAGTAGACAGAATCTGTGAAGACAATTATGAGTGTTGAATTAAAGTACTGAAACTGACTCACTCGTCTGGTATGTACTTCTACGCTAAGAGTCTGCTTCTCATTACCGGAGGCATTAGGGTGGCAGACGCAGATGACATGCAATATTTTTTACTATATTCTTAGTCCTCTTACAGTTAAACAAGTCATGTTTCCATCTAAAAATCTAGGTTGGCTCGTAAACATTTAAGGAAACAAATACTATTCAATATAGAAAAATTCATTACATATCATTGTCCTGTACGGTGGAGACGATTATCCAAATGTGGGATGATTCAGGCTAAGGCCCAGAAGACCATATGAACTACAGAACAATAACACATTCAAAAGCTCTCACACCATTGAGATGAGGTGGCCCAAACAAACAAGGGTGTTACTATCAGCTGATAAGAGTCGAAAACCATAGAGAGGAAGTGCAGCAATAACAACACAGAGATAAACAAACAAAGCACACAAACATCAAGAGGAGAACAAAGTCAAAAACAATATCCTGTGGACATAACTAAGCCAAAAGTTCAAAGAGACTTAATATAGGTTCTTTTACAAGTTACAATTAATAGCTTTGGAAAATGAAAATTCGATTGACATACTGCATGCTCCTTTAGGCTTACATTATATTATATCAGGTTACTGTGACATTTCTTGTACTGTAACTGGGTTAAGGGATCATGCTGTTCAAGCCTTTGGATTAAACAGATCATTCCTATACGGGTAACTCAATTTTGATACAATAGATTTCTACAACACTGAACATGAGTTTCTGTTAACTCTTTGCCCCCTTTACATTCAGTATTCATTTAGTATTAGTTCCAATACTTTTAGCTGCTGCTATAAACAGGTATAATGTGGCCCCTGGGCAGACAGAGCCACAACTGCACTTTCTTTTAGTGGTTGATCTTGACCCGACTAGTTTCACTAAATGTAGTTGATTAAAGAAGAGAATCAATACAAGAGAGCAGATTGCTCTTTATAGAGATGTACATTACATAGTGATAAAATGCACTGGAGTGAAATATCATTCAAGTGCAGGTACTTGAAAATCAGCTTTTTTCAAATGTGAAAAGCAAAGCAGAATTTTTGAGTCACACCCCATGATTGGAAGTGTAGTAATCACTTAAAATGTCAAAGCCTTACTTTCCATGTGACACAGCTAGGGGCTGTAAACTATGGTGAGTGAGAAAGTTGCCTCTGGATTCACTAAAGATAACCTCCTTCCTCTCTGACAGGTGAATGTGTGTTTTAAGCAGCACATGGCCTGTATCCTGCTGACAGACATGGACCCGCCTACCACTGGTCCCACAGTGCAGCACAATGGCCTCCAGCCTGACCAAGACCCGGCCACGGAACCAAACCACAAGCAGGACGAGGACGCCACCTGTCTCACTGTCCACCTTCACTACCTGGGGAAGGCCGGAGGAGGGAATGGGACCACAGACTCAGAAAGTGTGCTCACATTTCCATCTGGGGATTATGTCATGGAGGAATTGTGCATCGCTGCGGCAAAAGCTTGTGGTGAGTTTCTCGTGGATTTTAGTAATGATGTCTGCCAACACACATTACACCATCATCATTGTTTAGTAACATCCGTTTAAAACAGACTTTACATGATACAAGTGAAAAATGAATAAAATACACGCTTAGTGCGTGTTGTTAAAAAGAAACGTGATGTAGTAAACATGCCAAAATCTTTTTCAATAACGTGTTGCAGCCATCAAATTCAGAATGAGGGTATAGTGGTCGACCTAACCACCAACACCCCCCAACACACACACAACAAGTGATTCCATTTTCCTGCATTCCATTTTGTCCAGTTATCTTCCTTCTTTGCCAAATAAAATAGTTTTTTATTTGTATTAAACTAACCAGTACACACACCTTTAAATATTAGGTTGCAAAAGTTGCTACTTGTATAATTACTTTGGTCTGTGTTGATTTTGGACCAGGCCATAAATAGTCTTTGAAACTTGTGTTTGAGTTTCATGCACGACCAAGCATCCGTCCCAATAGCCAGCTGTGGTATTTGTGTAATACATTTGAATCAAGCAATGACAAAATGTGTTCTGTAACTTCTAACTTATTCAACAACAAGCTATGTCTAACCTTTGCCAAACCAAATAATGTTGTTTGTGTTTCCATGTAGTTTCAAACTCGTTCTGGCAGCATGTGGTGGCCCAATGCCTTATTTAGACATTTTATGCACTTGATTTTCTTTAGGACAGAATGTCTTCTCTACATATAAATGTCTTTCCTTGTTTACAGCAATTCTTGGAGCGTATATCTAGTAGCTATATATATATATATAGCTGGGGTCAGTGTCCATTGGTCAGGGATTTACAGTTTTAAGCTTGGAGCATGATATTCTTGGCTCAGACTTATGGGTCAATGACGTATAAGGATTTTCAACAGGCCAATTTTAAAATACAAAAAACAGTAAAATCTATTATAATTGTTCCGACATTAAGAATGTTGTGCACACATAAAATCATATAAGAATATCAAATTAATTGATTTTAGTGTTTTTTCACCTAGATGAATTGGCCGTGGCCTTAAAAAATGTCATTTGGTGCGACCGTGATTTATCTTAAAATTAATTAATTTCCTTAATATGCTTTTTTTTTTTTTTTTAATTTTACAAAACTATAAAGTCATTAGAAATATTTTTTTTAAATAATTCTCATATTTTTATTCTATAATGTCACAGTCTCCTTGTTAAATGTAGTTTACAGACTTATTTTTCCTGTAGAGCGCATAAAACTGACAAAAAATGTAAAAAAAATTCATTCATTTATGCATATTGCATCAGTGATTAATATTTCAGCCACAAAAAAATTATATTTCACTTAGAATTTATTACAGGTCTTGCTATTATTGGTCGCACCACATGATAAGTGGTCGCTCCAAATGATATAAAAACCTCCCATTGTTTAAAGAGACCAATAAACAATAAATTCCATTCAAAAAATGTATTAAAACCAGGTTTTATTCAAATTTGATAGAACTTTTATGAACACAAACATTATATATACATTTTTAATAAACAAAAACTCACAAACATTGAAGTGCAACACACATAGCTGTGAACAAACATTTCATTAAACTTTACCTGTAAATGTGGTGCACTTGGTTTAAGTCACAGGCATTACTTTAATCCCAGCACCACACGATATTTGGTCGCACCATATGATAACTTCTAGTTCAGTCCAAATTAACAGGCACAGAATTGGACTCCTAAAGAAAACAAGCTAAGTTAGCACAAAAGGTCACTATGAAATGTATGATCAAAATATATATTTTAGGAAATAACTTAAAATTCATAGTTTTTTAGAGGTCGCACCACATGATATCCAAATGTGGCAACTACATACCAGCTCTTAAAAAGGTTATTTTTTTCCAAATTTGAGAGAGAGTTACAAACCTGTTCTTTCTTCCATGGGTCCTTGGCAAAATGGTGTATGATGCAACTTCCTGTCTTTGAATGGATTTCAGCATAAAAGTCCCAAATTGGTTGTTTCTTGATGGTCGCACCACATGATATTTCATCAAATGGACATCATCGGAAAAAGTTTGTTTGTATACTATGATGGAAATATTTATACAAATCCTATGCAATTTTGTACAGTACTAAAAAACTTTGGAAATCATGCCAAATAGGGTAGAAAATAAATTTGAATAGATTTAGAGTAATTTCAAAGAAGTTTTCCATCGGCAGTCATGGCCGGACGGTCGCACCACATGATATTTGACACCTTAAATAACAGAAACATTACAAATAACTAATATTTTTCAGGAAAATTACATTGGGTACATATATGGGAGAGGTAGTACATATATATGATATTTCTTGGTGTATTTAAACCTTTCTTTTAACTGAGAAAATGTAGTCGGACAGAAAATATAGGCGTCACGTCAATGACCCATATACCAGTCAAGCAAGTGGTAAGACAGTAAATAATAAAACAGACTGGTTACTGCAAGGTTTAATTTACATGTCTCCTTCAGTTATAATGTAAAGTGTATTGTATTATTGTTTATTAGGGTGAAAATCCTTCTGATGAATCTTCAGCCTGTGAGTTTTCTTTAAATTCTGATAAACTATAAACATGTATGATGTGAATGATCATATTCCAGTCAACTATCCCATCACTTGCCCTCCAGAAAAAACAGTTTCTACACAAGAATTGCCTTGGTTAGGAAATGTGTTTGAAAATTGTGGATAATGTTAGAGCTGCATTCCTAAGTGTGTGTCTTTGCCTTCTCTTTTAAGCGAACTCAAATCAGGAAGTTGTCGACTGTTGTGTCTGTTTTCCGCTCCGCCTTCACTCTATCTCCTTCTGCCACACTCTCTTGCTTCATTCCCTCTCAAGCCGATAAGAAACAAACCCTTCTCTCTCCCTTTTTTATCTTCCTCTTTTCTTTTCTTTTTTTTTCAATTCTTTGTAATTTCCTACTCACTACTTGTCTTTGTCTTTTTTTTTACAGTCCACCTTTCCTTCCAGCTGTCTCACTCCCCCAGTCTCCTGTTCATATGTTAACCAGCGTCAAATAATAATCATGTGAGGTTTTTCTATGAGCTTTCTCTACCTGGTCACTCTTTGTATTGGGGGATGAGTTAGCAGGGTAGTCGGAATTTTTTTTTGCCAATTCAAAGCCCACCCTTTGAATGGTAAGATATGTTATGAGTATATTATTAAGCTTTATAAAATACAATGCAATGGACCCAAACTCATTTTGAGTTTGTTAGCAGGATTACACACAAACTACAGAACTGATTTTCCTAAAACTTGCTGGAAAGGTCGGACATGGGCCCAGGAAGAACTTTAGGAAGGGATTTGATCAAGAGGGAGGACCCAGAATATTTACTTTACAAGATAGGTTTTATTTTTTTATTTTCAAGATATCAAGAAGATATCAGGCAAACTTAAAGAACCGATATCTTTGAGTGTGTGCAGCCTGACTGAATTTAAGAGGCCTTGGCAGGGGTATATGCTCAACTGAGTGCCATTCTAGTGTGTACTTTGACTTGACTTCCTCTGTTGTGGTTGAGTGTACTGCCTCTTACACAGCGCTCCTGTCCACACACCATTGCTTCATTTTGGGTAGTGCTTCCTGGTGTCTTCCAAAGAATTATTGTCGAAACAGTTGCAGTCTCCTCTGCTACCACAACACAAGCTGGGTTTGTGTGTGTAAACAGTGACAGTATATGCTTGATGTCTAAATATTGGCCAGTTGTCAGTCATTAGTGGCAACTCTGTTAGACCTGAATACAAGAGGAGTAGATGAGTAGGCCCTTTTCATGTTTAACGGGCAGGATGCTCTGCATGCCTGCGTAAAAAGAGACTGACTCAAAAATGGAAAAACTGCTGACTTGCTTCCTCATATCTGTTACAGTTACTGCAGGAACAACATCAATCTTCTGTGAAGTACATTGACTTAGCACCAGCGTAACCACAACCTGTTCTGTATTATAGTAAACATTGACTCACTCGTTCCAGGGATTGCTCCAGTCTTCTTCAACCTGTTTGGCCTGATGAGGGAAAGTGACCGGATATGGTTCCCTCCAAATCACATCTTTAAAGTCAACCAGTCAGCAAGTGAAGACCTGCACTTCAGAATAAGGTAGAGATATTTTAAACAGGTTCAGATTTTTTCACAATTAATTTTCTTTGTTTTAACTTCTCTGACCTTCTTGTCTGTCCAGATACTATTTTCCTGGCTGGTACAACAACAGCAGTTCATTTTATGCCCATCGTTATGGTGTGTCCAAGGGGATGGAGAGCCCGGTTATGGATGATTGTGTGATGGCATACCTGTTTTCTCAGGTCAGTCTTCAAGTACTGATTTTGTACTTGGTGTTTTTAAGTGTAATTTATATTTTTTCTGACTTTGTAATTTAGTTTTTCAAAATTCGAATGCATTCCTAGTCTACGTCATTTGGGTTATTGGGGGCAAACTAGGGGTCAGAATCTTCAAGACTATTGCCCCCTCATTGTTTTCAGTGTGAGAGAGAGAAACATGGTGGTGAGAGATAAAAAAAAACGTCCTTGTTTCCCCATGTCTCTCTTACAGTCTGTTTGTCATGTCAACCCATTCTTCTCTGTAGACTGAGAAAACAGGAAGTGGTAGCAAGAGTGTGTAAGTCTCACATAATTAGTACAAGGTTATGTTAGAGTTCACGTCAGTGTTTGTGTCTGTCTGTCTATGCACGATTACAGTGTCTGTGTGTGTGTCTGTGGATTTTAAGAATGTATTTTTAAAGTAAATAAAAGCAGTTGACTAAAGTACTGCAGAAAGACAGGATCATTAAATAAATGAAAAATCTGCCAAGAGCTCATCATGCTCCATATACACTCTGCTGGAATTAAGTGAACTTTACAGGCATGGGAATTGAGCCAGTTACTCCCCTGTATTTAGTATCTGTTTAACATTCTCCTTCCACATCCAACCTACTCCTTTTTTTTGTGTGGACCTGATCAGTTAATCATTTTTTTGTGTATCTTTGCCTCATTTTGTTTTCTAGTGGCGTAGTGACTTTCTTAACGGCTGGGTTCAAATCCTGGTAAGCCACGAGTCCCAGGAGGAGTGTCTGGGCATGGCGGTGCTGGACATGATGAGGCTCGCTAAAGAGAACGGTCAGTCCCCTGTGGACATCTACAACGATACCAGGTAGGATGCTCACAACCATAATGTGACAATATGTAATCTGAGCTAGGGCAGGACGAATGGTGTCAAAGATAGAATCATCTTAATGGCAGAACTGTCAGATAAGTGCAGAAATCTGAAGTAGAAAATAAAACATTAAATTGTGCTTCTGTCTACACCAAAATCCCAGCTCCAGTCCGTGCCTCACTCTGAACACTCTCCTCCCTAAATTATGTAAAATGCTCTCTGTTACACTGGTGTGCATGTGCTACAGCCTATGAATAACGATTTCACAGCAGTGCGACAGGCTTCACTGGACACATGAAGATAGTTTCATTACGTGTGTGCATGCAGCTGAATGAATTATCTCTGTGAGAGACAATATTTAAGTTGAAAATGTTGGGTGTATTATCTGTTCAAAGCTCATGCACTGTATATACTCATATAAGTAGTTTATCCAATTCCTTTATGGACAGTTGTGTGGTATCTCCTGTTAATTGTTCTTTGTTCCTAACCCGTCCTCTCTCCCCGCTTCCAGCTACAAATCCTTCCTGCCGAGGTGCATGCGGAGCCGCCTCCAGGAGTACAACATCTTGACGCGGAAGAGGATCCGCTATCGCTTCAAGAAGTTCATCCAGCAGTTCAGTGACTGCAAGGCCACTGTGTGTAACCTCAAGCTCAAATACCTGATGAACCTGGAGACGCTGCTGCCCTCGCTCTTCTCCGAGCGCTTCCAGGTCACCGGCCTGTCCACGCGCGAGCTGACCATCGTTGTCATGGGCAACAAGGGCATCCAGTGGTCGAAAGGGAAAGAGGAGGAGGAAGAGGAGGAGGGAGCAAAGGAGGTGAGGACCAGGAGATCGGCTCATGTTGCCTTGGTAATGCATTTGCACATTACCAATTGGCAGCAGTGTGATATGATCATGACTGTTTTTTTTACCAATAGATGGAGCTCAAGGAGTGGGCTCCAAGTTCCCGTAACAATAAGAGTGCATGTGTGTGTGCATACATCCTCATCTAACACAAACTGCTGTTCTGTACTTTCTGCATCTCCAGGAGTTACAAACATTCTGTGACTTCTCAGAGGTGATTGACATCAGCGTGAAACAGTCTAATAAGGAAGGATCAGCAGAGAGTCGCATTGTTACCCTGACCAGACAGGACAGCAAGATCCTGGTAAAGTATCATCCACTTCATCGTCCGCTATCACTGTCAAGATTATTAGCTAGTTCACTTTGCTTACTTTTAATCCAATCTAGTTATATCAGGGACACGCTTCCTCGTAACCTCGTTCTTGTTAAAGCTAAGCGCTCAAGTGGTTTGTTACAGCAGCGACAAAGTTAGACAGACAGTTTTAAACACGCAAGTAGTTTCAGGACATAAAGAAGAACAATTCAACTTACTTAGTACCACTATCACAACTAGTTTGACACTATCATGACAATGTAGATTGAAAAGTTCATGTATACAGTGGTTTAAATTCAAATCAGGTGCTGAATGGTTCCTTTTCTTCTTCTGATTCCTGTGTCCTTGTCGATGTCAACAAAGGAGCTGGAGTTTCATTCTCTATCGGAGGCTCTGTCGTTTGTGTCATTAGTTGATGGATATTACAGACTGGTGGCCGATGCCCATCATTACCTTTGTAAAGAGGTGGCTCCCCCGAGACTCTTGGAGTGCATTCAGAGTTACTACCACGGTCCTGTGTCGTGAGTATCCAGCGTATGCAATCAGATCACACATGTACTCACACCCACACACACGCATGCACAAACACACATTGTGTCTCTTTGATCACAGGATGGACTTTACGATTGGTAAGCTGCGTCGCTCTGGCAACCATCAAGGCCTGTACATCCTCCGCTGCAGCCCGAGAGACTACGACAAGTACTTCATGTCCTTTGTTGTGGGGGTAAGAAGTTAATTGTGAAGTACATGACTGTAGAAATACCTGGTCTCTGCTTCAGCCCACATGCTATCAGATTAACTCCTCCATTAGCTGACACAACAAGCAGGGCCATTACACTATTACTACTCCAATTTAAATGTAGTGCTCTGGTATGATAGTCCTATTTCAGGTAAGGAATAAAATGTTCTAGTAACGGCTGCATGAGTGTCTGTTTCTGTTAACTGAAATAAAATTACTGACACTGAAGAGTGACTCAGCACAACTCAACTGTCTTAATTCTCTGTTGACTCATCCATTTTCCTTTGACTTTCAGTATGAAGCCATGGTGGACTATAAGCACTGTCAGATCATGAGGATGGAGTCAGGAGAGTACATTTTGAGTGGAGCCAAGAGGAGCTTTGGCTCACTGAGCGAGCTACTGCACTGCTATCAGAAGGAGGCGCTGCGCACAGACGGATACACATTTCAGCTGACCAGGTGCTGCCCCCCCAGCCACAAAGGTCAGTGTTCACACACAGGACCACGCTGTACACATGCAGATGTGTATCCCTACAGAGATTAACACAAGTTAAATGACAAGGGGGGCTCCGAGAGCTCACACTGCATCTCATCAGGTTAAAGAAGTGAAACAAATTATCCTGGATCAGGCCATGTATCTAAATCTGCCCCCAAATTGAAGTGGTTCGACCTTGAGTTATGCGCCGACCCTCCGCAAAGTGTCTGAGCGGAATTCTGCTCAGTTGTTATTGCTTAATTCGGCAAAAACAGATGCAGACATAACGTCATTGGCGTAGTAATAAAGTAATAAAACATACATCGTAAACAATCTGCACAATCCAATATCTAAATATTTATATCCAAAAGTCCAGCAGTTTTCCTTCAAAGTCCAGCTGGGAACTTTTCACATCTGTTCAATCTTTTGTTCATATAAAAATGAGTTTTTTTAGAAGAAAAGTTTGTTTAATAAATTGGATTCAAGCCAATGAAGATGAACAACTCTTTGTTCCGTCATGTCTGCAGCCTATTTGTTGATCCGTTGGATTTAATTACATGATTGTCCAACTTCTGACAAAATACACCATGCAGCTATAACTGGGTTTCTAAATTCATTCAGCACATTAGCTCCTAATCCTCAACATGAGTTCCTTCTCTGAGCGACTTCTGGTTTGCATGCTCCCAGTATCACATTTTAACCCATAGAAAAACTGATGGGTTACATATCGGCTTCTTTTCACATCATGAGCCAAATTACCTGACTTCAGGGAACAAATAAAAATCAATCAGGTTTCATTCATGCTGATAATTAAGAGCTCTAGATTAAGCAATACAAGTTTAATAAGTAGCTTCATTTCTACTCTGATTTGCCATTTAAAGAGTCACAATAACCCTGCTTTACTGCTAAATGTGAGTGACGGATCGTAACCCCTGTCCACCTTTACTTTTGTTTTTTAAAGAAAAATCCAACCTGCTGGTGTGTAGAAATAACCAGGGGGCAGAGCTTCCTCTGACGCCCTCCCTCCACAAACATGTCAGCCAGATGGTCTTCCACAAGATTCGAAAAGAGGACCTCACCATCGTAAGATAACCCACGTTCACTTCCTGCTTTTTGTCTCAGCAAAAGACACAGACTAACATAACCTAAATTTTGGTTTAATAAGATGGATTCATGTATTGGATGAAGTGTTTATTATACACATATTTATCTTTAGAAGCTTACAACCGTATTTAAATGGCTCTTGTTTCTAATTGTGAACGAACGCCAATTGTGTAGCCAAAGTATACTGACGCAGGCTTTTCGTGTACAAGGTACCAAGCCACAGCTCAGGGGGACAAGAGGGACTCGTGCAGGCTCAGTGAGGACACCACAGTTAACAAAAAGGCTTCCTATTGTAGCTCAGAATCATCAATTGCAGTCCCCGTGTGCGTCGCGTGAATCCATGTGACAGCGTCTCATGCGTTCACCTCAGTGGTTTGTCCATTTCCGTCTCAGCACTCTTTCAGCTGTTTGAGCTCTTGATGTTTTCTACGACAGGTCTGTCACAGGAAAACCACAATTTTGCAGCTCCAGTAATCAAAGCGCTCAGGGTTTTTCCTGCTTTACAATATAGTCTTCGTGTTTTAGTGTATTTAGTGTTTCATCGTCATGTTTTTTAGAACTTGTACATCGTGACCTCATATTTATTGAGTGAGATGTGAAGCAGGCAGAGCCATGTGGTTTTTGGTTCTAGCTGAGTGAGTCACAACTTAGTGGAGGCGTGTGTGTCTGTGTGGGGGGGGGATGGCCCTGATTGAGTTTGTTTTCGGTTCTCATGACCGAGATTTAATGAATGAATAAGTTACTCTCTGGTGCTTCTTTAGAGTCTGGTGCACGTTTCCAAAGATTTCCCTTTGAAACTTGACATTGCTGAAAGTTAATCAAATAACATTATAAGATGGTAAAGAGGCATTACATTTTTTTTTTTGTTTTTCATTATGAAAAACTAAGTAGCTGTGGTTCACTTGATTCTCTATTTTTTTTAAATTGGGTAATCTGTCCTTGTATACAGTTTAGGTCTAAGGTAGAGTTCTGGTTAGGCTGGAGATATATTTACTTTTAACCGAGTGTACGAGTAAGCATCAGTCGTGCACATCTTCAGAAATGAATGTGACACATCAGCAAGATATAACTCGTGCATGAACAGTAGCGGCAGTGTAGGGATAGTGATCATTGAAGGGCCTCACATACCATCCTCGCGTTTTCTTCCGCAATCTCAGAAGCAACGCTAGAGCAACCTCATATATACCCATACACATTTAGTAAGTGTGTTAACGTCTATCCTTACAAAAGATGTTGTTGTCTACTCACATCCTTTCCCAAGCAGGTTTTTAACATCATATTTAAAACTGTTTTAGAATGAAAGTCTGGGCCAAGGAACTTTCACCAAGATCTTCTGCGGTGTGAGGAAGGAGCTGAGAGATTACGGAGAGATTCACGAGATGGACATCGTTATCAAGATTCTGGACAAGGCTCATCGCAACTATTCAGAGGTCGGTTCTTCATCGGGCTGAATGAGGGAGTGACTGGATCTGATTAGATAAACATTTTGAATCAAATTCTGTCTATTTTCTCCCCTGTAGTCGTTCTTTGAAGCAGCCAGCATGATGAGCCAGCTCGCCCACAAGCACCTAATACTCAACTACGGCGTGTGTGTTTGCGGCGATGAGAGTAAGTTTACAGCACACACACACACACACACACACACACACACACACACACACACACACACACACACACACACACACACACACACACACACACACACACACACACACACACACACACACACACACAGAGATGTAACAAAGGAGTGCTCTGTGGTGGATATTCTCACCCGTGGCTTGTAAACCGGACAGTTTGAAGATCTGTGTTTACAAACGAGAGAGATGCTGAAAACAACACAAAACAGAGTCAGGTGGTCCGTTATACACCAACGAGGAATCAACATGGAGGATCAAACAGGGAGGATATAAGGTTTCTGACCCACTACCCCGGCTCTGTGCTTTGCCCGGACCTTCCAGCGCGACCGGATTAAGATCTGGAAACAACTCTCCAGATTTCAGACGGGAAAGAAATGATGCATATGTTGGAAGAGTGTGGAAGTGATTTACAAACCGTTTGTAAGGCCAAGGTTTTTGTCGGTTTCTCTGCAGGGTCATTAACACTTTCCTGTTGGGCTTATAGCAGTTCACAAGAATGTGTCAGTTGGAACATGACTGAAGCCAGATAAAAATAAAAACTGAACCAGATACCAAAATATGGACGATGACATCATGTTTGAAAGATATAGATGACGGGTAATAGCTTGAATAATAAAATCCTCTCTCTCTCTCTCTCTCTCTCTCCTGCGTGTCAGATATGATGGTGCAGGAGTATGGTAAATTTGGTTCGCTGGACATCTACCTCAAGAAGAATAAAAGCTGTGTCAACATCACATGGAAACTGGAAGTGGCCAAGCAGCTGGCCTGGGCTATGCACTACCTGGTAAGCACGCTGACTCATGCAGATCAAACACGCCAGCTTCTTTCAGACAGAATAGTGAAATGAGAAACGCCTCCACACCATACAGCTGACGTGGTCCCTGTCACATGTGCACACAGGAGGAGAAGAACCTCATTCACGGAAACGTCTGTGCCAAGAACGTCCTTCTGATCAGAGAGGAGGATCGCAAGACAGGCAACCCGCCATTCATAAAGCTCAGTGATCCTGGCATCAGCATCACCGTCCTGCCCAGAGAAGGTGACACAAGTGTACACACACACACACACACACACACCTATGTGAAGCCATGTTGGATTAACATTCACCAAGTTTTCCTTTGGTGTGATCGTTTGGACCGCTGATGGACAGTTTCTACCGTTGTATTTCCCCTCTCTCACTCCCTTTATGTATCTGTTTCTTTTTCTATACATGTCCCTTCATCAGTGCTGGTAGAGCGTATCCCATGGGTCCCCCCCGAGTGCCTTGAGAATCCCCAGAACCTGAGTTCAGCCACGGACAAGTGGGGCTTCGGGACGACGCTGTGGGAGATCTGCAGTGGTGGAGACAAACCACTCAGCACTCTGGATTGCTCCAAGGTCACAAACACAAAGGATGCATTGAGAGAACCACATGTAACAAAGGAACAGTTCAACATTAAGGGAAATGTTGAATTAGGTGTAAAAATGGAGTTGCCGCCGGCTATCTGAACTGACCCGCTCCAAAAGGTCACTACTCAAAAGGAAACCAAACAAAAAAAAAAACGTGTAAACCAACAAAGTGTTCTTTTGTTTCACAAATTGAATGCAGCGCTAATTATTTAACTTCAGACCTGCTGCTACTGGTAGAACATTTGAAAATGTGAAACAAAGCCAGGCTAACGTTTTCTTCCTGTTTCCAGTTAAGTAAACTGGGTCCTTTGTCTTTCTTATCATCTAACCCTCGCGAGGATGACTAATTATCACATTTCCCAAAATGTTGAACAATTCCTTTAAATTGTTCGTATTATTGTTATAATGCAGTACAAGTGTTAATTCTAAATAAACTATTTTAATTATACTATTGCTTCACTCCCTGGCTCTTCTCCTGACTTTGTTTCTTCTCCTTTGCAGAAAATCTTATTCTACGAAGACCGGCACCAGCTCCCGGCTCCCAAATGGACCGAGCTGGCCAACCTGATAAACAGCTGCATGGACTACGAGGCCTCGCACCGGCCGTCCTTCAGAGCCATCATCAGAGATCTCAACTGCCTCTTCACACCAGGTAGGGAGTCTAACACTCCTCCAGTCTGACGGGCAGATCTACGGATCGTGTCCCACACACACTATCGATCCAGGGTTTTATAAACGGTTTGTTGCATGGTGTCGTGTTGCAGACTACGAGCTGCTGGTGGAGAGCGACATGTTACCAAGCAAGACGAGAAGCGTCGGCTTCCCGTGGTCGTCCGAGAGCCACGAGCCCGCACAGTTTGAGGAGAGACACCTGATCTTTCTCAAGCAGCTGGGCAAAGTGAGACATGCACACGGAACAGACACTGAACATGGAGACACTTTTTATCAAAACAAAAAAGGAAAAATCTGTTAAAACTTAAAGCTTCACATTCTCATGTCTCGGTGATAAACATTTTTAGATAACTTTTTTCCTTCTGTGTCGAGGTGTATTGTTTACTTTTGACAACACGGCTGATTGATTCCATCCTATTAGAGATTGCGATTGAATTACAGAACTTCTTTCTTTCTGAATCTCTAAGTGTGTTCTCCCGTTGACTCCCCGCTGCAGGGGAACTTTGGCAGTGTGGAGATGTGCAGGTACGACCCCCTGCAGGACAGCACCGGGGAGGTGGTGGCTGTGAAAAAGCTGCAGCACAGCACGGCCGAGCACATCAGGGACTTTGAGCGGGAAATCGAGATCCTCAAATCCCTCCAGCACGAAAACATCGTCCAATACAAAGGCGTCTGCTACAGCGCAGGTACGAGCACATTGTCCAGTTTCTGTTTTAACATTACTTGATTTATTATGACACATGCAAATGACTATACATTCAATTATTACCCCAGGAAGAGGTGTTGTTGCATTGTGACGACTACAGGGGATCCGCATAAAAAACTAAATTATAGTTGTGACATGTTGACAAGCAAAAGTATGACACAATTACAATTTAAACCTTTTCCCAGTCTCCACATTCACTGCTGAAGGTCTCAATGACCGAGTCCGTGAAACAAATCAGTCTAGATTTCCTTAGAAAGCCTCCAGCCACTAACTCACTCACACGTCATGTGTTCTTCTCAAGTGTGGCACTTGACTCATTTCCCTGTGCAGGACGAAGGAACCTGCGGCTGGTCATGGAATACCTCCCCTACGGCAGCTTGAGAGATTATCTCATCAAACACAAGGACCACTTTGACTGCAAGAAGCTGCTGCACTACGCGTCACAGATTTGCAAGGTAACGTAGGTGCAGGTTGTTAAATCGGACTCCTGCTGTGAGGATTTGATATCAAGTTTCCTGCTGCTGGGGTCCAGTGTAACTAGCATGTCAAAATAAAAGAAGTTGAAAAGTCAAATCGAATCAAATCTGAAAATCACCTTTTAACAGTTTTTCGACCCCCCCCACACGCAGTAACAACAACTGAGTGAACTCCTGTCTTCCAGGGTATGAACTACCTGGCCACAAAGCGTTACATCCACAGAGACCTGGCGACGAGGAACGTCCTGGTGGAGAGCGAGATGAGGGTGAAGATCGGGGACTTCGGTCTGACCAAGGTGCTGCCGCAGGACAAGGAGTACTACACGGTCAGGGAGCCGGGAGAAAGCCCCATCTTTTGGTGAGGATGACAAACTGCACGCAATTTGTTTCAAAAGAGTATTTCCACGTTTTTGAAACTGCTTTTACTGGCATTTCTACACTTGAGGTAAATATCACAAGTCTTTAAAACTGATCATGTTCGAGATGAGATTCTAAGATTCACACAGAGAGAAAAGTTGGATTTGGTTTCGTACATCTGATTATCTCACTCCTTCATACCCGTCTACGTAGATTGTACTAGTGTTGACTGCAGTCATGTGGGTCTGAATCGTGTGTTGTGTTGTTTTCCAGGTATGCTCCAGAGTCACTGACAGAAAGCAAGTTCTCTGTGGCGTCGGACGTTTGGAGTTTCGGAGTCGTCCTCTACGAACTCTTCACTTGCAATGACAAGAACTGCAGCCCGCCAGCAGTACAACAACTTTACTATTTCACTTTTTGTTTGACTTCTCGGTCAGGAAACCGTTTTCCTCTTCTGACCATAATTGTTTGTAATCAAGCTGTAAAACAATGGCTGTGTTATTAGAATGGAGAAATCACTTGATTGAGGACCCGGCTCTGAAACATTCTTCTCTGCTCCAGGTGTTCATGGACAAAATGGGGAATGAAAAGCAGGGCCAGATGATCGTCTACCACCTGATCGATCTGCTGAAGCAAGGCTACAGGCTGCCGGCTCCTGACAACTGTCCCAAGGAGGTCAGCGACAACAGTCAAGAAAAACTGATGCTTTCTCCCCAGTCATGTTTGAATCAAACAGTCGAGCGATTGGAGGCCGAAGAAAAAAACATATTTTATGTTGAATTAAGCAAAAACTAGATTCTAATCTTAGAAATTTTACAAGTGGACTAACTCTGGTAAATCGTTTGCTAATTACCTCTCAAAAAGTGCAGATGAGACTGAATAGTTTTGCAGGTATCATTAACCAAATGACCGATTAGACTTTATAATGGACCATTTAAATAACGAGAAATAAAAAGTCACCTGAGTTATTATAATGAATTTCAAGGTAGGTACAAATGCACCTACGATTCAAACAGTTTGAGACATTTCACCAAAAACCACAGTTTGTTGCACACGGTTCACTGGAACCACGTTTTGCTTCACGTGTTACTCCATTACATTCTTTCAAAATATTCCTCGTCCGTTTCTACCACAGCTGTCAAAGAAAGGCGTAAACATTAAACCGAACGGTAACGACCCATTTCCACCTTAAAGCACCGCGTGTGGATTTGGCTTCTTTGACCTTTTCTCTGTGTTTCTGTCTCCCTCAGATTCACAAGATGATGGCCGACTGCTGGAACAAGGACCCCGGGCTGCGGCCTACTTTCAAGACCTTAATCAACAGTGTGGAGTCGGTGCGAGAGGCCAAGGAAGGATGAGGATGAATGTGTCCACCGCAGCAGTTCAGTCCAGAGGCTGACTCACTTGTTTCCTTCTCATTGCTCTCCACTTCCTGTTCAGCCTCATTAACAAGCACTCGACACCGAACAACAAATCATTTATGACGCGTGAGAACATTTCACAGTGAGATAAACTGTTTCATACGTTAGTCATTGACTGGAGAAAGGAAATGCTTTTTGTGGATCAAATATTTCCTGCAGTTCAAGTAACTTGTGTAAATCGCACACAAGCATAATTTTGTGAATAACTCCGACCTTTTATTTTGGATTTGTATTATTGGGAAATGAGCAGCGACTTGTTGGGATTCCCAACAGACTGTTCGATGAGTGATGGTAACTGAAACCAGACTCTTGCTTGATACATATTTTTTTCAGTATATTTCGGAGCGTTTATTTGACAAAAACAATGTGGATCACAGACTGTCTCTCCAAGATGAAGGATTCCACTAGAAACACAAATGCTCCCAAACCATTCGGCTACAATGTGACTGTAGGACTGATGAAGGACATCATGCCTCTGTTGAAGTTCTATGAAGATCCCTACAGGTGGAGCTGGAGTCCTATTTGTGCCATGACCCTGGACTTGGCAGATACTCATGACCCACTGATGATCATCTTGTGCTGAGGCAGCGGAAGTTCAGTTTCAGTGCAACACAAACACTTTGTTTACATCAATACGTGGAGTTGAAATGTTTCAAACAGCAAAACCTGCTCATGAAGCTCTTTGATCACGAAGTCCAGACGATGTCGGGGACAATAGAAGTTGTTTTTTAGGGATTACACCCAGGGAAATGATGACATTGTTTTTGTTACGAATGACTATATGAATATATATTTTCTAGATACAGTTTGAAGTTTTTAACGTTACAATGCTATAATATCAGCCTGTAGCTACATGATGTGAAAAGTGTGGTGAAAGTTATGAAGGGAAGTGTTTGTTGTTGTAAAACAGGTCAAACATAATCTTGTTTGATTTCGATTTTTCAAAAGTTTAAAACTTTACATGCCAAATGTTATAGGATGAAGTGCGGGATTCGTGAGAGGAAACTCAAATTTGGGGAACGGCCTCTTTTGGTTGGAATTTCCGAAGTTAATTGAGTGCACAACAGACGAGACACACAACCACGCAGGCACACAACATATCAGAGGACGGGTCCCCTCTGCATGAATGAGTCACTGATGAGGACAAAGTGTGTCTGTGAGCTCCTGAGCCTCCGGGACATATTTATACTGAAGATCCGAGTCAAGTGTGATGTGAATGAGACTTTTCTGTTTGCGGTGCTTCTGTTGCGATATATGTGTTACATCAAATATCAGTTTATTGTGAAATGTGAACAACAGAATGTTTAACTGATATTTTTTCTTTTTATTCATTTCCATTTTATTTCACTTTTTAAATAAATGGATTGTCATCTGATGCAGCTACCTTTTAATACATGTACATAGATGTAAATATTGAGGCGGATGTTGTATAGTCCAAGAGTGTTTATACTTTTACTAAAAAAAAAACCTAATGCAGTACTATGGACATTCAAAATTATACTGTTTAAAATCTAAATGGGGCTTTTTTCTCTCACATTAAACTTCATCTATTTACATTTAGAATTTTGTTCAGGGGTTGTTGTTGAGTCAGAAACGGTTTAAGAAACACAATAGTGTCCTCAGGGGGTTTAGAACCACATTAAATTGGGATATTTGCCTGTTTTGGCTTCGACAGTTTGCAGGAGAGACGACAGAGGCATATTAAAACAAGGGTCACAGACAATACACAATATTCCTATTTACACAGTATTTCAATTTTATTGTAAATGATGCCGAACGTACACAGAACTGGATCTCCGGGACAAAATATGGAGAATAAATAAAAATATGACGACACAGGGATTTTTACAATAAGACATGACTGAGAATAAATAGATGTGCACTTGCTCTCCTCCATCTTCCCACATCTGTCTATTACTGTCCATCACATCACCCCCTCCCTCCTCCTCCTCCCTTCTTCTCTCTTCCTCCAAAACTCAGCACAATCGTCCGATATCATTCTTGGTGCAGCCCTGGCTACAGCACATCCCCGCCACACCCAGAGAAAAGTTCCTCTTCTTCTTGCTCACCATGGTCCAGTCGTCTGCCTCTGGACTCCCATCTTGCTCGCCTAAAAGTGTGGCCGGCAGAGATCTCTCCAGCGGCTGCTGCCGTCGCTCTCCTGCGGCCGCGTACAGAGCCAGGAGGTCTGCCAGGGAGTGAGGGGAGACGACCTGGGGAGGAGAGCGGTTCTCTGGGAGCTCGGCGCCACTTTGCCAGCTGTGCAGGCTGCTGTCCCCCGCTGTGATGTCACTGAGAGAACTCCACTGGAAAGAATCTGGAGGAAACGCACAAACAGGAGGTCAGAGATAATTGTTCATCACACGTCAAAGGTAAATAGAGACGTGGTGATTAAGGTGATTACTGGAGGAACAATGGTAATAAAGGGTTCATGTTATTATTAACAATTTATAATATCAGCCGTGGTGCTGAAATATGAAGCTCCTCAAATCAGCCAAACTATCAACTTCTGACCATGTAATGTTTTAACTCTCAAAACTGAGATGGACCACAGTAGATTCAAATCTTGGTTTTAAATCTTAAACCATAATGTTATCTTTGGTGATGAATTACACCTTTTTGTCATTAGAAAACCTTATTTTCAATCATCTCATCTAAAAGTAGAATTTACAGTTAGTCTTGTGGATATGTTTCCAGCGTCGGGATGTGGAACCCACCTGAGTCGCCCCCTGTGGCTCGTTTCCAGCGGGAGCCTCCGCAGGTGAAGATGACGGCTCTGATGAACTCCCTCCCGCACAGTTTCACGCCGTAGTCCCTCGGTGCGATCAGCCTGCTCATGACATCCGCCCTCACACAGCCGCACATGCCAACGACACACACCACGGCCACGGCAGCAGTCAATCTCCACAGCATTTTTGCACTTGTTCCTGAAAGTGAGTGGACGAGCGGAGCCGGTCTGGGTCAGGGGAGCACCGATCTGCTCGGGTCTCCTGCTGCTGCTGCTTCCCTGGAGGTTTTCTGTTCTTCTCGTCGTTGTGAGCCACGTTTGGTTCTTCTTCTTCTTCTTCTTCTCTCTTGGTCAGTGGACGCAGCCTTTTATAGTCTCACTCAGTAGTTCATTCATCAACCTGTGCTTTCAACCCCCATCCCCCTCCCTCCCTCCCCTGCCTCTCGTTCTCACAAAAACACACACGTCATTTAGATTGATGACAATGACGTACTTGAAGTTATTTCTTTGTTTTAGTGATATTAGAGGAATATGTTTATTCATCTGCGGCTTCTTGTAAATGTCACCAGGAAGAAATTCAGACTATTATCAGTTTAGGTTTCTATTCACACTGTGATTCTAACGGGGGGGAAGTGGGTTTGCATTTTGCATCAAAAAAATCACCTTGTCTTCCATGTTTTTATTAATTTGTTTTTACAAATATGTTTTCTAATAGTAATACATAATGCATGAATATCAGCACCGTGTAATATTTTACATCCATTTAATGTTTCCATGATGACTCAAATAGACGATACAGGAGCACAGGGTTAAATAAAGCTTTCATATAAAACTCTTAACACTGAAATTCAACATTGGCAAATGAACTTTTCAAGATTTTCATCAGTATCATTTGGAGTAATTAAAATCTGTCGGGACAAACGTCTGTTTCGTCAACACGATCAAAGCTACGATAAATTATTTTTTAAATTAACATTTTCATGACTGTTTGAGCAGTTTCTTGACCGAGTTTGAATTTTGGAGACTTTCTGCCCTCTAGTGGTGAGAAATGACTTCATGCAGCTTTAGAAGAAAAACACTTGACATGTACTCAGAGTAATTTGAAAATAGAGGTTTGAAGAAACCGAAGCTGATAATAAATAAAGGATCATTCTTTTACAGTCATTTACAGAGTATAACACTGTTTTGACGTGAGAACCTTGACAAAGCTTTAGTGTAAAAACAAGAACTTGATAACTATTAAAAAAAGAAAAAGGCGGCTGCTATTGAATAGTTTGTTTTTTCATACCTATGGCAAAGCAGCTCTGGTGAATGCACCGACAGGACGACTCTGATTTTCTCTCAAACAACCAACACATCATCTCTCCAAGAGGGAGGTGAGGCTGCTCTGAGCGCGGCGGGCCTTCTCTATGCTGTCGAAGGTCGGAGTCCCCTGAGGCAAGGCCAGACGGTCGCGTTCAGACGCCATGATGCCCTCAGCCTCCCCTGAAGGTAGAAGAACAAACTCGTTAAGATGTGAAACCAGTAGCTTAACTGTTAGAGCACAAATATCCAGATGATCGATTAAAGCGTCAACTTATTAATGTAATTATTGGGTTTTTGCCTTTAAAAAGACATGTAGATGTGATATATTGTTAGTATATGTATACATATCTATATATATATATAGATATGTGTAGTTGGTACGATTAAATAAGACAAAATTGAAAGAAAATAAGGAAAACAAACAGCTGGTCAGTGAAGATGACGCAGATGTTTAAATACTACATTTACGAATGATAACCGAATGAGGCTTATTTTTTCTGAGGTGATATTGAACCTTTGCTTTTGGCTGTGATTATCAAAGTGACGGTGACTGTGTGTCCTCACCTCTCATACGGTAAATTAACGTCCCATAGGCGCTGTCCATCTGGTAGGCCATTATGAAGCCGAGGGGAACGATGGGGGCAAACAGCGCCGGCCTCCTTCTTCTAACGGCACTGTGGAAAAGAGAGCGGGGGAATCAGACCCCCGACGACTGAGTTGATTGGCACCTATGGATGTGATCACTAATTAATCAAACAGAGAGCTGCACCACTGGTCCACTAGGGACGCGAATCAGCAGGGACCTCCTGATACGATACTATCACGATGCTTAGGTGGCGATACGATATGTATTGCGATTCAATATTACGATTTCTTGCAATTTTTTATTTTTTTTTAATACTGGACAATGGAAAATGGTTGAATCATACCTTCGAATACAACACAGTCAAATTCCCTTAGAGCTTTACAAGTTTTATTTCAAATATTAACATTAACATAATGACTGCCGGGCAGCCAATAGAGAAAATAAAAAAAAATGTGCCCTATTATTGTATAGCCCTCAACTGCACACAAACTGACGGATTAATAAATGTATGCCACTTAGGCTACTTTTAAACAATATATTAAATGTAAATTAAATAGAATGAATAAAAGTTTACTTAAAATATAAACTTTGAAGTAAAAAATAAAAAGTAGGCTTTGCTTCACTGTTTGCATGTAGGCTATGCAAAGCTAGTGCTTGGGTGTGTTTAGATTCTTGTGGAAAAACAAGAGCTGGTCAACATGCTCTGGGTTGAGGTTGCTCCCCCCCCCCCCCATACAACCAATATATATGTTTAAAAAACATCCCTATGGTCCACCAAGTTTGACATATTCCACCCTGAAGCTGAAGAATCATCTCAGTGAGGATCACACTTTGCAGGTGGGCCCCTCACGGTGGATTATTACTATGAGGAACTTTGTGAATCATCCTAAAACTAAAACCTCTGAGGGGACGAGACACACAACTCACCCCACTGTCAGTCCCACTGCGGCCACCGTGAAGAAAGTACCAAAGTATTTCAAAAACTCTCTGGACCAAGCGATCTGCATGGCCATCTGTCTCTCCCTCATCTGGTTCTGCATCAGGATCTGACGCTCCATCTACACACACACACACACACACACAAAGACACACACAGACACATACACAAAGGGAAACAGAAAGGAAACGGAAGAGTATGTTTATTTTTCCAGAGCTAAAATGTCCCACTTTGTACACATCACAGTCCCAGTTCTCAAGAAGGGCTCATGGAATGTTCTTAGCTACTGTAACACCTCATCTCGCCATGTTTAATTACTGGATCACGCACCACACCTACACAAAATTCGATGGAAATCAGTTCGCAGGTTACATAGTAATCCTGCTGAGACAGGCAGCAATGAAAACGTGACCATGCTGGTGGAGGTAATTTCCAGGTAACGTGTTGATCTATTCATGTCTTTCTGTGGTTAGACATGAATAGTCTTTCTGTGGAAAGACATTAATAGTGGCTGATACGTCTTTATCACACTATTTAAACACTCAAATGTCAATATTTATGATTTGTGCTGGAATAGTGAGGACAGGACAAACGTACAATGCACAAGGCTGGAGAAGATGGTATTAAAAAGAGTATTAATGTTATAAAATTACATATCAAACTTACTTGGACACACAGTCGTATGTACACGCACACAAACACATGCTTCCTACACGTATTGAGCGGACTGAGTCATATTCTCATTTTAAAAGCCTTTATTCTCCTAAACGGAATTTGTCAAAGAGGAGTCTTTTTTCCACATAATAGAAATATGACACTAACTCAAAAATGATTGAGAAAAAAAGGCCAGTGACATTTAAATGAGACATAAATTACGACATGTCGGACAAACAGCATTTTGATTTCTGCCCATATTCACCATCACCATTACATAGATGGAGCCAATTTAACAGACAATTGGAGACTTGCCTCTTAAACGTCTATTTCCTATTGTAAAGGAAATAAAATGGTAAACTTTTCAAAATGAAACACTACACCTGGTGGTAGTTACAGGTTTCTCACCCTGTTCTGTTTTTGTGCATCATTCAAAAGATACGAGGGACAAAACTGAGGTGAACTAAACTGTCGGGAAGAAGAATCCGAACAAAGGATGAAGCGGATGAACTCGTGGCTCTAAAAGTGATTTAACTGCTTGAGCCGGATGAATCCAGGCAGGTAGGATCAGTTAACTCTTTGTTCAGCGCTTCACAGCTTTTAGTTAAATTAGTTAGCTATATGACCGGATTGATGAATGGGCCATATTATTACAATTTAAAAGCAGTAAGGAATAGTTTAACACAACATACAAAACATTTGCACTTAAACTTGAGATTTACACCAGTGGCAGAGACAAGGCCAAACGTTAAGTCCTGTTTACCAGCTGAAATAAAAGCTCAATTAGATACTTGAAATAGCACCTAATGATTCATCGCTCTCTAATTGGAATAGAAAAGGTTTTACATTCTACATTTAGCACTTCTCCCTACACAGGTGGGCTAATCAAAAGAAAAATGATATGTGAGAGCATGAATCAAATACCTTCACAGGTAATTTAAGTGCTTAGCAGTGAATAGAAGTCAGTTACAGATGTGGAGAAAAAGCCTCATATTAAAAGAGGAGGGTTACTATCAGACAAGAACGTCACAGTTCAAATAAAGTAACGAATGCAATCAACCCTTTGATATTATGA
Source organism: Pleuronectes platessa (assembly GCF_947347685.1). Classification (NCBI taxonomy): domain Eukaryota; kingdom Metazoa; phylum Chordata; class Actinopteri; order Pleuronectiformes; family Pleuronectidae; genus Pleuronectes; species Pleuronectes platessa. The sequence continues at coordinate 14,687,413 of NC_070644.1, read as the reverse complement.
AGATTTTAAGCATTTTGCTGTTAACTTGATTATGGAGAGGATAATCAACAGAGCATATAGTTGGGATTGGGTGAAACGAAATAAAATGAAGCAACGTGCTATACTGGTGGTATTAACATGAACTCTCTTGAATATTTAAGGGTGCCGTTAGCTAGGAGGTAAAGTAGATCAAATTCACATATAAGGAAAGAACTCGCAAGCTAGACAAGCTGGACAGATTCGCACTAAGCCTGGTGGAAGGTTGGGTTTTTTTTCACTCTCTTTAAGCGTTTTGTGCATTTTCCCCAATTTCCCATCTGGCATATTTAGGGACTGTTTGTTTTCAATCAGCTCTGGGAACTGTTGGGTGCTGTTGTGCTTGACTGAAAGCCATTCTAGTTTGTTTGTTTATTTGTTTGTTTGTCTGTAGGATTATGCAAAAACTAGTCAAGGGATTTCCACGAAGCTTGGTGGAAAAAGAACATCTCCAGAGTCCAGCCACATATGCTCACATGAAACATTTCCATACTCATATATTAAAAACTCTGGTTCATCATGAAACCTGCTACCCTCTGGAATCCACAGCTGTTACCAAGGTTTCTACAATCCAGCCCCCCCCCCCCCCTCTCCTGGAAGGGAGGAAGCTGCAACATGGTCAGAGTTTCACATACTAGACAAAGGCCGATTGGAATGAGGTTTCAACAAACTGTAAATGACAGAAACAGCTTCTGTAATCAACAGCATTTGTTCTCCCACTGTGCTGACCGCTGAGAGAAATTAGTGACGAATAGAGAACCCAAGGACGCCTCATTAAAATTAAACAAAGTTGAAATAGAAACCAAATACAGCAGGTGTTGTTCATGAGTCAAGAATTTAATTATCTAACCATTAGACCCCATTCCAATGACAGCCAAGGGAAATTATATTTCCATTCCCAGAGCTATTACGGTCCTCAGGAGTGGGAAATGTGTAATAAAAAGGTCACAGTGAGATTTCAACTCTCGTGAAGTCACTGCCTCTCATCGGGCTCAGAAAACAGGAAGGGGACGACAAAGACTGATCTGGAAATTACCCAATTGCTGTCACTAGTATTATCTAATTCTTTTCAGTCCCCTTCGTGTGAGGGAAAACATTTGTATGTGGTGAGGCTCCAATATTGACTTGAAGTGTTCCAGTGTGAGAGAAGTTGACGGTTAAAATTCACGTTCCACCTCTGTGTTTTTTCATAATTCCAACCAGTTATATTTCATTATCCTACCTCACTTCATTAATTTTATTCCCCTTTTCTGGATTAGCTACTTTTTAAAAATAGCTAAACAAACAAAGCTTCTATTTATTTGGGGATTTGGTTAAACCCCTTTAAATATCTTGTGGGAAGATCTGCTGACCTGCTTTAAACTCAAACCCCACTTAGGTCTAGGAACTGTGAAAAGAAAAGCCCAACCATATTATTATCAATCTAGACCTTTTAAAAAATGTTAAATGAACAAAAACATCATCTACGTCCTTTCTGATCGACCGTTTAAACTCAAGACATGCGTCAGGCGAGCGATGACCAACGACTTTGACTTAAGGATCCACAAAACCAGAGCAGGGACAGAATCAATTAGCAATGACTGGTGTGACTTGATAACACTGGGAAGCAATTACCTCTGACATCTTAATGCAGGGGGAAGCAACAGTGATGCTTTATATATATTTTAAAATTGCTGGGGTCCATCTTACTCGTTCAATTTGCTGCCGTCAAAACACAATTTAAATGTTGAATGTGGAATAAGGCAGAATAATAATTTTCTGATAAAGGCTGTAACATAACATCTGACGTTTTCCATATGTACTTTGTTCAACCAAGGTCTGAGAGGTTAAAAGCATGAATTAAGTTACCGAAATATTTTTAAGCAGACCAACAGTTAGAAGAAATATCTCATTCATTTGTGCTTGAATATGAATGCCGAATTAATACGTAAAATAAATATAAAAGTATATGTACTATGTTAACCCACTACAGCAATGCTTAAACAAACCCAATTTTCCCAGGTGACTCATTGTCCTGATTCCAAATGAGGGCACGCTGAAACTCAATTTCCAAACATTTGCCACCACTGAACAATATAAGTCATCATTTAGCACATTTACGGCTACGAGGGGCATCGGAAAATTAACGGGAAGGCGGCAAAACAAAGCTCCTGGGTGTGAGTCGGGTAATGTCATTGGTGTTATGACACTCACATCCCACCTGCTGCTCAGCCGCTCGCAGGCGAAACATAAATCACAGCAAATTGTTCTTTATAAAAAGGAACGGGAAAAAAAACTAATAACACAATTGCTACAATTCACCAATATGCAGAGAAAGAAACAATAGAGAGAAAGAGAATCAAAGAGATCTGATAGGGATCTCTGATACTGTCGGGTTTGCTAGTTTTTTATATATTTACAGTGTTGAATAGATATTATTTCTACATTATCTTATAACAAAAATAATTCATCTTAAAAGCACCTTTCCCAAGGATGCTTTACAGATTCATGAAAACAAGGTCAAATATTATATCAAGATAAAAACGTTCTCAATTATCATGATAAATGTCAGATTATTATTTTCCACCCACTCAAACACACACAGGACAAACACAGGACAAACACGGTTACAAGTCGGAGGTAGACGGTGCTTCACCACCTCACTGTGCTGCACAACGACAAATACTATACATCTACTTTTGTTATGTTGCTATAGATGAACACGATATTGTTTTACTGCCAAGCATTATAATAAATAACATAAAAATAACAGTATGTTTGAGCAGTGAGTGAAATCTGGACGGAAACACGCAAATTCACACGAATAAGGGAGGTTGACAGTCTTGTCCTGTGTTCTGAAAGAAAGGAGAAGCAGCCCTCCCTCCAGTCGTCCACCTGACTCACCACATTCACCACAGAGCTGCAGGTGCATGGATGTTAAATGACAACACGTGGAAACAACCTGGTTTTCAGACCCTCACTCACCTGCAGGCGTCCATTGTGGAGCATGAATTCCTGCTGCTTCTTAAAGTTGGCGTCCATGGATTTGGACATAAGAAACCCCATGATGGCCTGTTCCTGGTCACCTGAGGACACAAGGAGCCACAGTGATGCTGCAGTCACAACATGGGACACACACACACACACCCAGACACACACAAACACACCTTACACAGGCATTGGCGTTGGTAAACAAGTCTGAACTTGATGTCATACCAACATGCTAACACTGTCTGTCTGTCTGTCTGTCTCTCACACACACACACACACACACACACACACACACACACACACACACACACACACACACACACACACACACACACACACACACACACACACACACACACACACACACACACAGCTTTGATATGCTAGCTGCTAACAACAGATATTGTTGTGTAGTTGTGTAGTGTTAGCCAACGACACGTGCTAATGTATGTCACAGCCACTCGTGCGTCACCTGGTGTGAACCCCGCTCGGTTTGAGTCGTGGCTTCTAATGGCTGAAAGTAAAACCTCCACATACCTGCTACACTCCGGAGATGCTAAGCTAATGTTGCTGGTCACAGAGCTACGTGGCTAACGACGAATTGAACGGGCATGTCTTTATTAAAGCAAGCGAAAGTAACCCGCCATTAAAACACTACTCACTTCCTGGACTTCTCTCCCCTTTCAATGTCACCAGCCTCCAACCGGAAAGGGCAAGGACTCTGCTTCCGGTCCGACTTTCAAAAATAAAATTCGAGACAAGAAGGAAGATTTACAAATGTCTAAACTAGCATTTTATTAGGATCACAGTGGTAGTGCTCCAACCAAAATAATTAAATTTGATCTAATTATAAAGCAAAAGAGTTTCATGATGATATTTCATTAGGGACAAATCACATTCATGGAATAGAATGAGGATAGAAATCACTTAATTTTTATTGCACAGGTTAAAACGTGTTGTGTGTTATCAATCTGACAAATGATAAATTCAGGATAATAAATGAATAAACATGAACAAATACAGTATTTACATTTAAAAAAAAATTTTACTCTGCAAAGTTACCTCAGATATATTCAGAGGAGATTATTTTATGTATATATTGCTGGCTGTGCAGATAAGTGATATTGTAATAACGTGACATAATAATAATAGAACAACTTTGTGGTGGAGGTTAGCATCAGTCCACGTTTAGTTCTGACACAAAAAGACAAAGTGAAAATGCATTCGATGTGATAACGTCATGGTTTAATGAGCCACATCAAACCAAGCTCTCATTTTACTGTCAAGTCATTAGAAGAGTGTTGTGACTCCCATTCTTCATGATCACATTACACCTGGTTTTCCAAAGAGTATCAGATGTTCCTGGAGGGGTTTCCAAAACACACTGAGCAAAGCATGTGAGTTCATCAAAAAAAGAACTAAATAAACTCAGTCAACAACAACAACAACAACAACAACAACATTAAGCTCAGACCTGCTGCTGTCATGTTCACATATTGGAAAAAAGCCATGAACTGACCGGAAATGTCACCAGTAAGTAAAAGTTGGAAATCCCTGACAGAGTCACACAGTCAATAGGAAAACATTACTCTGCCTCATGGTCCAACCGCTTAATCTGCATATTAACTCTGGGAATTTGTGATGGAAATTATATGCAAAACTTCTGTCTGTGTTTTGTTGTGTCAAATTTCCAGCTTTCCCAAATGACGTGTGTTGACTTGTTGTGTGTAAATATCCATGTTGTGTGTTCTCATGGTTGCCGTCTATAAAGCACATTTAAATAGAAATGGTGACATGGCCTAAAATCAGTTTCTGTTGTAGTGTGTGGAGAAAAATGTTCTATCTTGATTTCATGTTTTACTTTAACTATATCTCATGGTCTTCAAAAGCCTGGATGACAATCACCAACATTTTTTGCTGATGAATACAATAGGATCTGAAAGAACCTGTGAAAGTTTCATGAGATACTTTATTCTGTGATTTACTTTGCAGGTTAGGTTTTTAAACACAAACCATGAAATCAACTTTAAGATATGATGGATGTCTTAATATTAAAATGGTTAAACTGTGTTTATGTGTTATTAAATATCTGTTATGGGCCAAGTTGCTGGATAATAAATACTTTCACTTTTGATTTGTTGTATTTTTCAAGCAGCAGTGTCTTGTCGAAGTTGGTGTTTGAAGAGAGGAGACGCAGACCCAGAACTTGCAGCATAACAGAATTTATTACACAGAAGTTTCACAGGTCAGACGGGCTCCATGGTATGCCTGGAGAAATCACAAAGGCCAGATAGTGAAAATCTGGCTCGCCTCCGCCAGGCAAGACCTTTTAAAGAGGAGGTGTTGCAAACAAAGCTATAGATCAAATGACGTAGCACATAGGGTCTATGCCTAAATTTGGACATGTTTTAGTAACTTTAAGTTGAAGTCACCTGCTAGATCTTTGCTCCTCCCTTAGCAGGCCAGATACTGTACCATAGGTCAAAGATCATTCCAAGGAGGGGGGCAAATGGCCCTAACACTTAACAAAGCCTGAGAACGGTATTTTGCCATTGTTTGAAAGTTCCTGTAGCTGAATTTATGACAATAACATATCATCATTGTATATAACCATGTTAGAGCTGAATATACGACAGATTCCTCAAAATTTATTAATTATTTACTTATTAAATCTAAATGTGAATACTTAGTTGCTGCTGCTGTGATTCCCTCAAATTAGGTTTTGGTGGGTTTTACCAAAGCAGTTACAGTAAATGCAACATGTCATCACATGACAGAGCTAAATCTCCCTGAAGTCTTAACCAGCACATGACGCTGTGGATTGCTGATGTAAAACTAAACTGAACATTACTACATCATATACAAGAAAGAACTGATCACAGAGACTGAATCAGTCAGTTTCTGTACCTGACCGTCTCTCTCTCTCTCTCTCTCTCGCTCTCTCTCTCTCTCTCTCTCACTCTCTCTCTCTCTCTCTCTCTCTCCTTCTCTCTTTCTCTCTCTCTCTCTCTCTCTCTCTCTCTCTCTCTCTCTCTCTCTGTCTCTCTCGCACCTCTCTATATGTGGATAGATAGATAGATAGATAGATAGATAGATAGATAGATAGATAGATAGATAGATAGATAGATAGATAGATAGATGGATAGATAGATAGATGGATAGATAGATGGATTGGCAGATAGTCTCATAGAGTTCCAGCTGTGATTTCCAGGGTTTGTTCAGTTACATTATGTAATAACATTGCCTCTCTCTTTACAGTCAGGAAACTTCTCTACTTCCTTCAGAACAACCGTTAGCTGCCAGGCTTCTGTTTATCATTTCCCATCAACAGATTATGTCAGATTTTGAAAGATCAGGGATTGAGAGTGTGTGTGGGAGGGGCAGTGAAACTCAGAGGAACTTCATATACAGAGCGCTCGCTGCAGCTGAAGTCATTCACAGCTACAGGAAGAAGGAAACACAACTTGATAAAACACTTACTGTCACTGCAGGTAAGAACGCACTTTATGAGCTCATATAAAACAACAGCAACTTTAAAACTTAATTTGTTCTTATTTATTATGTTTATTCTTATTTTTATTGTCATGTTTCTTCGTCTAATTATATTGTTGTTTTTCACTATTAACATTTGGTGGTAGTAAAAGTTTATTTATGAGGAATTAGTTATAATATGTCATGTGTGTGTGTTTAGGACTACTGTAGACAACCCTGCCGACCTGTTTGATCAAGGCACTTAACTTTGAGGTTCAAATAACAACAAACTATTTCGATGGACTCTAAGAGCAAGAAACACAAAGAAATGCAGTTGACCTATTTTATTTTAATTATACCTACATTGAGCAGAAAAAACAAGCTTAGACAGTGACAGCTTCACCTTCATTGAAATGCATGCAAAGTTGTGCAGAGCTGCAGCCATAGACTGTATATCAAGAATATATGTCTTTATATTATATACAATCTACAGCTGTTGCTCCATTTGAAAGGAAAACAGCACAGAAAGTAAAAACTCTTGTGCTTTTCACATCGACATTTCACTCAATAAACAGGTCAAAATATTTGTATGATTTATTAAAAGCTTTACTTGTATGTACGGGAAGAGCATTGTCCTGAAGGAATAACTAAAGATAAACATTCATGCTAAGGTAAACAAGGTGACGGCTGCACACAGAGTCAAACCGTAGCATTCTTGTTTCTTTCTCTACAATAAACCAAAAAAAGGAAGTATTGCTTTGCTGCTGAGTCATGCTTAGATAAGGGGCAAACAATTTTTGAATCATAATCATGTGACCATGTGCTTTGCTCCTCGTGGTTGTTCAGAGTAAATAGCAATTTGATTTAACCCACATCATGTCTTCCTCAGTAAAATGACTAATGTTGTAAATAACATGAGGTCAAACATGTGGTTAGATGAGTCAACATCTGAAAAAACTCCCTCTGTGTGTTCTCCTCAGCTCTCAATGGACTGGGCCCTGTTTGTAATTTTGCAAGTCTTATTTCAGCCATCGCTCTCAGGTGTGTACAACAAATGACATGTGATTAAAAGCACAAATTGAATCTACATGAGACTTGTTCAACCTAAACTCTACATGAACCTTTGGATTATCTCCGTGCAGACCTGTTCACGGTTGAGGCGGATCGGAACACGTACGAGTCGGAGTTCGGAAGAGACGTGGTGATGGGCTGCAGGTTTCAGCCTCTGCCGTCAAATTCTGACCAAGACCTGAAGGTAGCCTGGCACTGGATCAAAAGTGGCGATTCCCGGGACGTGTACCGGATAAATAACGGCGTGGAGCAGCCTGCATCTCCGGAGTATCAGGGCCGAGTAACACTCCTCAAAGAGCAGCTGAGAAATGGCAGGGCCAAACTAAAGGTGATTTCTCATATAACATTTGTTGGGCGTGGGTTATTTCCTGGTAAATTTCCCCAAGTTACGAAAAACATGAGCTGTCTCCTTTTCATCCTGTTGGGACTGACTCATGTGAGGGTCAAATTTCTCCCTTATCGTATCACCAGCTTTCAGTTGTGAAGATTTGGTGCCTCTCTCACTTTACCAAACCATGATTTGGTATTATCAGCATCTGTTCCGACGTCTGTTTCTAAAGATGGATGACACGTCTCTTTGATACACACACAGTAGTCAGTCTCAGATGTGAATAGAGTTTCCAGAAAAATTAGCCCTTGAACAACTTACAATCACAGAAACCATCTTTGAGATAAATGTATCCAACATGTACTTTGACTTTTTAGTTAGGTCCCTGTACCATCCGTTAACATGGAGGAGGTGGGGTTTAGGACTTTTTCTGGTTCACCAGGTGACAAACGAGATGCATTGGCCTCACTTATCTGGAGCTGTCATGTCGTCCAGTTTATTTACAGTCTATGGTTTGGCCACTATGGAAATCACCAAATTTACCAGAGATAATCATCATAAACTTCCTCTTTCTGGTGTAAAACTCAAATAAATGCAGCTGTCAAAAGTCTATGAGTTGTACAGGTGTCCATAAGATACTGGACTAACTTTCTTTTCTTAAAGACTGGATGAATGAGAATAAGAATCATCGCAGATACATACAATGTGGGTCATTACGTTGATGAAAGTTCGATTGATGGACTTTTCAGCAGGTGGTTGATATTTAAAACATGGAACACAGAATTCAAACCGTTCGTGTCTGTGACTCTAACGTGTCACTTGTGAGGATAATTCTTGAATCTTCTTCTTTGCTCACGTTGCAGCTCTCCAATCTCCAGATCAACGACTCCGGGACGTACCAGTGTTTGGTGGAGACGGCAAAAGGAGCCGACTATAAGACGATAACTCTGTCTGTTGTAGGTAGGTACACGCCACAGCTGTGAAAGTGCAACAGTCACTTTGGTAGAGTAAAGACTTCGGGGGCTTAGTTCTGCGAAGGCTCTTTGGCAATGACCGGTGTTGTGACATTTCTGGGAAGTGAAGAATCTCAATCATTCTGAAAATGAAACCTACAAGCGAGTGTCTGTTTGGCTTTTTCAAACATTCCTCAAGATATCTCTCTTCCCATCAATGACATGCAAGATCATATCATAGTATTATTGTGCCCTGGTTCTAATCGATCTTTTCTCCTCTTCTATTTATTCTGCACTTCTCCTCCAGCACCTTATAAATCAGTGACTAAACGCATAGAGAAGGAGGGGCATCACGTGCTGTTGACCTGTCAATCAGAGGGATACCCCGAGTCCTCTGTTGTGTGGCAGGACGGACGCCTGCAGGGACTCAAACCCAACACCACCGCTGTACCAACTGCAAACCAGCTGTTTAATGTCACCAGTCAGATACGTGTCAGTGCACGGGACAAAAACAACTACACATGCAACTTTACTACCGACAGCCGCTTCGCCACATTTCAAGTTCCAGGTAAGTTTCCTTTGAGCCTTCCACTGAAGACACATCAAGCCATTTTCCACAGATCAAATTAAACTGTCCCAGTTTGATGTGTGAAAAGGTAGATGTTGTGGGTGTGCATAGGAAATACGTCATCACTGCCTACTTATCACGCACACCTCTGTTTCCACGGCCTACATATCTTCTCTCAGATAGAAACTTCTGACAGTATAGATTCCTGTATGAGCAGGGAAACTGTAGGTGGTCTTTGAGCTCTCATGTGTGGGGCCGTGGGACTTCCGGGCTCTGTCTTTAGTTTCCGCTCTATTGGCTGCTGCTCGTCAAGTATTATCAGTATTTTAAATTAATATATTACTCTCAGCGGTTTATTGCCCCTGAAATCAAATAAGAGCTGTTTGTTGTTTTTTTGATGAATAAAGGGAAATGGACCCAAGTGAAAAACACCAAAGTTTAGCAACACTAAGACAACAATATCTGCAAAGCCTGAGAAACTTTAACAGCAGCAGTTATTTGAGGAAGTTTGTCGTGGAGGTTTTTGGTATGTTTGGTGATTTCCACTGTAGCCAAACCCTAGACTGTAAATACAGACAGACATGACAGCTCCCCACAAGTGAAGGCAAGGGGTGTCTCAATCGTCATCTGCAGTGTGGGTCATCAACCCCACTTCCTCCATGTTAGTGGATGGGACATGGACCAAAACTAAAGAGTGAAAGTGAGAGTCGAGAAGTTTTCTCAAAGATGGTTTCCTCATTTTAGGTAGTTTTAATCACACTGATAAATGTTGAAGTCTTAAGTTTTTACGGCTGGCTTTCTGGATAGCGGCAGGAAGTGGGGAAGTGTTTCTGACTGTACGCCAACCCTTGTCCTGACTCTGTCCCTCTTTCCACAGATGAAATACCGATTTCGCCGATGAAAAACGAGGCTCTCTACATCATTCTAAAGATTGGAGCCGTAATGATCGTGATCATCGCTGGCGTGCTCATCTACAGACGACGAAAAGGTAACGGTTCCTTCTGTTCTTCACGTGTGCACCACAAGCGTTAAAGTCAACAACACGGAGACCGCAGGTGCAGAAAGGGGAAGAATATTGAAAATCTAAATCAGAATAAAAATGGTCGTGTCCACTGGCACGTGCACACTCATGACTCAGAACAGCTAGAGTGAAATGTTAAAGTGACACGGTGACAAATGGCAGCAGTGCAAGCGATACATCCTGCAGAACATTAACGCACATCGGCCACAGTGGAAGTAACAACAACAGAAACTAACAGATACAACTGAAAAATATTATTACATTTAGAATAAACAGGCAGCGGTTATGATGGGTGTGTTGACACTCAAATTATTATTAGGAAAGGAAGGTGGTGAACCCAGTTATTTGGGGACGTGCCAGCTCTTAACTTTATCATTTCCTCATTGAAGGTGTTCACACTGGTTTGTTTTTAACACTGGTTTAGTTTTAAAAAAGAAAAAAGAAAAGTGAGAAGACTGCAGTGAGTTGAATCAGAGTAAAAGCTTTAAGAGAACAACTTTAACAAAAGAACTTAATCGTCAAACCCGACCTGGAAGCGTATCGTTAGTTTCACCTTAACTTACTCTATCACTCGATGTGCTGATTCGTTAGTCAGCATTAAAAATGTAACCGTCAGAGGTCAGTCTACGTGAGCTCTGCTGTTTACTGAGAAGAATGTTTACCCAAGTGATTCTCCGACTGAAAAGAGGAAGTGCTGTGACATGTTGGGTGTTTACAGAACACGTACCGTAAAGCCCTGTCATCCTTCTTTCGAGGGAATTTTATCAGCACCTGACACCGTACTTTTGGAACCGACATGTGTCACAACCAAAGAAACTACAGAAATAACCCGTTATCAGGGTGTGTGCGTGTGGGTGTGTGTGTGTGTGTGTCAGGGGAATTCAGGGTAAATGCATGGCTGGTTTTTAAGTGTTGCACGTTTGTAGAATGACCAAAACAAACACGTTCATAGTTTCTAGAGAAGAGTGAATCACACGTTTCTATATACGTGTGAATGTATGAACGCTATAAGAAGACGACTTCCCTCAGTTACTTGTCGGGAAATGTGTGGGGAAATAGAAACTTGTGATAGAGTGAACCTTAAAAAAGGAAATAAGTATATCACATGGACTCACAGGCAAGAATGTTGTATCGGTACTAAAATATACCAAATATTCAAACATTATAACTGTTCTTTATTATATGATCATAACAGCATAGAACCCAGATGCACACCAAGGCAGGTAGAGACAGATATTATACTAGGACACTCAGATTGTCCAGACAGGCAGGCAGATTCAAAACATGATGCAAAACAGTACCAGGTAATCACTAAGCTGGAAAACACGTCGGAGCAGGAAGTAAAACCACATGTTGAAGGTGATTTTCCAAAAACAGAATAGGTTATAACTCGAAGACAACGTGTCGAGTCACAGAATGGACAGATCAGGACACAAAGAGGATACATGACATCATCATTCTGTCAAACAGGAAGAGAGAAGAGTTCATGGTAATCACTTCTTAAGCTGATTTAAATGATTTACTGAAACAACATAAAGAGCTCAAACAAACATGTACAGATAATGACTTCCACTCCGTCACTGCTCTGAGCAAACACACACTCTGTTCCTGTATTAAAAGCAATATGTGTGTTTTGTGTAGGATCCATCGCTCTGAGTGTCAGGAACCTTCTGGGTGTTCATCCGGGTCGACCTTGTCCTTCTGCCGCCTGTGAGTCACAAATAAATACAGAAGACGAGGAGGAGAAAACAGTTTTCAATGAATGTAAGTGACTCTACAAGTTTTTATTACATGATTTATGATTTTCAGTATAAATGATGAATAAAATCTTGTAGGTTTCTGTGTTTTTTTTCTTAATTATCTGTTTAACAACACCAGTAAAAAAAGGAATCAGTGTAAATACTGAGCTCAAATGCTTAACACTTGAGATACCGACATCAACACATGGACTGTTTTGAACGACCCTTTAAAATAAGACAGTAGAAGATTAAAAAACATCCTTTACTACGAAGATATCAGTCAATTACTTCACGTCAATGTTCATTTCATTTGTCTTTACCCGAAAGTGTTGATAGGACCATGATTAAGTGTGTTGTGTTGTGTGCAGATGGAATGGAGGAAAATCTGGGGGTGTTTCTGAAAGCGCATTATTCCGACACCTTCGGTAAAGAGTCGAGTCGCCCGTGGGACGTTGTCACCATGGAGGAGTTACCCCCCAGGCTTGAAAACAAGTGAGTCATAAATACTCATTTCAGAACAGTGCATATGGATAAAGCGGTCAAATCTAAAGTCTGAATTTTGTGAATCTTTCAGGCCTCTAGTTTATACAGTTTCTTGTTTTGTTTTTTCAGCAAGGGCCAGTACATAAAACTTCAAGATGTACTCCCAGAAGCTGGAGAGACACTTTTCCTCGAGGGACCTCCAGGGAGCGGGAAGACGCACCTAGCCCAGATCCTGGTGTCTTCTTGGACGGAGGGACGGACAAACCTCATCGATCTCAGCACCCTCCGACTTCTCGTTCACGTCGACTGCAGCTCTGTGGAGGGCGAACTGTTCCAGGAAGTGATGTCTCAACTCTCACTGATGAACAAAACGACAGCGGACGAGCTGAGGACAGTGTTAACCCGGTGCAGCGAGGCTCTGCTGCTGTTGGACGGGTACAGAGAAGGAAGAAGAACTTTTGATGAGTCCTTAAAGAGGTTCCTGAGTGAGAGGGGGGGCTGCAGGCTGCTGGTTTTGGCCTCGCCTGCAAACTGCCCCACGCTCAAGGCGGCATGTGGAACAGGAAGGATCCTGAGGCTCGAGACACAAACTGTTTGATACCAATTTATGGCTTCTTGTTACGTTTTGATTATTTTTGTATTCATAGTGTGCACGATGCTTTGTTTTTGTAGAAGTTGTTGTCTGGTCAAATTTTTCAAAAGGCCAAATGCTGCAATATGTAAATTTAAAGTATTATTCATTTACATTCAGATTTTGTGTTCTGTGTTTTTTCACAAGTTTATAAAAAAAACGAATGTAGCTCCATCTTATTATATCTCAGCGCCGGGACATGCCGGAGTCAATACACTGTCACTTTGACTCAAGGATTAACATTTTAGAATTTGGTGGTCAGAGGTCAAAGGTCACAGTGACCCCATATGTGTCCGGAAAACGAATGTATTTGAACTGAAACTGCACTTATTGGTGGACGCTTACAACTGAAGGGTGATCATTCCAGTGTTATCACTTTACAGTTTGCACAAGTCATGAAACTCCTGGTAGAGATTTCGGCTATACTTTAAACTCTGGCTCCATTAAATGTGATAGTTCACAAACGTTGTTTCAGTTTCTGTTCTGTGTCAGAGCAGGAGAAAAAGAAAGATCATTATTAGGGTCAGTTACTGCAAGCTGTTAGAGTAAACGGGAAATGACTCAGTGTTCCTGGCATGAGACTCTGCTGATGCCAGTAACATTGGATTTTATTTCTGTTTGTTCTTTATTTCTGGTAACTCGTTCTTACATGTGAACGAATGAATGAATCAGTCAGTCTTTCTCTCGGTCAGCATCCTATTCTGTGTGTGTGTTTCAACAACTGTAAAAATTAACCCTTCACACATAGTGAGAGAGGAAACTTTCAAATGTCTGTGTGATTTATCTCTGTAGCTGACCCCATGCGAGCTCCACTCCCCTTCTCTCACTCCACAAAATCCCCTGAATGTCCCTGGGTGTAGCCAACGTCAGCTGGGATTGACTCCAGCCGACCCCAAGACCCCCAAAAGATAAGCCGCACAACTAATGGGTGGAAGGATATGCAAAGTACCTCTTTGACCATATTAGGAATGTTTGCCACAACTGTAAATGCTTCTTAAAGCTGCACTTGTATATATATATATATATCATGCAAATTTTTATGATGGCACACGGTCAAAGAATTACAAGCAATGGAAGGTTTTTGATTTTATAATTATCATCCAACTCTTCCTCTTAGCTCTACAGTTCCTTTTAGCATCTTTCAGCTAATTGTTCAGGTTTTATGCCCCCCCCCCCCCCCCCCCACTGTCATTCACCTTGTTTTTATTCACAGTAAGAAGCTTAGAAAGGTGAAAAGGTTTTGACAGCCATCACAAATGACGGCTTTGTTAATTTCCGTAACATATTGTGGTGACAACTGTTAAGAAGAATTACTGCATGAAGTCAGAATCAAGGGAAACACCAAACAAATTGCAACATTTTGGAAAACACAAATATACCGGAACAAACAAAAACCAGTGGTTTATGATGTTCGACGAGAAGCCTGTCAAACAGGGTTTCCCCAACCGTGAGGTCTAACTGTAAACTGCTTCTTTTTTTTTAAAGTATTGCCATTCATTTCTACAAAATGTCTATTCCAAAAGGAAAATGTGTGGTTTCCTGTCTACATCATAATTTCACTAGATGGTGCCATCCCCCCTTTAATGACGGCTCAGTGTGTCGCTGGATACAGAAGCTGGACAATGGCTCTACAAGTGTAATGATATCTACACAAAGAAACATTTCTATGTGATGGGGTTTTATGATGCTCATGTCATGTTTACATGATGTAAACAGATATGACAATAAATATCAGATGCAATCATGAGATATAGAAGATTTTTTTTCCCACAGAAAGTTAATGGATTTAAAGACATAACACACCATGATAAAAACTATGTTATAATGCGTTTTCATTAAAAAGCTACTAAAAGCCCTGTGAGGGTTTTAGACGCATATACACATATGTGATTTCGATGGAGACACATTTTGAATAACCTTTCCATACAAATATAACTTAACGAGAATGAACGTCTGCCATGACAATAGTTGAAACACATGAATGACACTCGGTCGAGCCCATACTTCCACACAGGCCCCTGAAATTCAATCACACTGCACCAAATCTAACACACTTGCAGAAATCCGCCCTTTAATTATGCCTGATGTTTTTCATGATGATTAAGTAATTATTCCCTTGGAAATCTGTGTAAAAAAAAAACAACGCCCATCCTTCCACCAAATTTAGCTGGAAATCCATTGTGCAGCATTTACGTAATCCTGCTGGCAAACAAACAAACACAAAGGACAATCCGCTTACTGGAGCTAATGAGTGTAAATATTATCATATGTGGAAAAACCAGTGAAACGGGTCAAAGAGGCTCGTGGAACTCAAAGGTCAAATGCTTTAACTTGGCAGCGAGATAAATGGCATGGTGGCTTAGTGGTTAGATTCCCAGTGCAGATAAGTCACAGGTTTGATCTCCACAACCGCTTCATCTTCCATTGAATCTGCACACTCTTAACATTAAGATGCTGAAACAAAAAAGTGTCAACACAGGTGGGACAGGGCCGGGGGCTGGGGGGGGGGGGGGGTAACACTGGATGACCATGTGTCCATTAAAGTCCCAAAACCCGATGCTGCTCTTTGAGTTGTGGGTTCCATTCTGGAGTTGTGAACACACAACTCTGCGCTCACCGACTCGGCCTGTCGGGTAATTGGGATCAGATGAGTGGCAGCAGAAGCGAGGCAACCTGGGTTCTCCGGGACCCACAGTAACCTGGAAGCATTTATTTTATGGAAAAGATGTTTAGTTAAAGTGCAGCTCTGCAGCCCAGCCCCTCTAATGACTCTCCAGTTCTTTTGCCCAGGCGTGGAGACACAGCCCTGTGATGGATATGACTGGTGAAACAGGGACACACACACACACACACACACATGCTCCCATCGCCGTGCACTGTGATGGATATGACTGGTGAAAGCTCTGAACACTGTTTCCTGAGTCCTTCACTTCCTTCCTGTGAAGGCCTGGATTGGCCGAGCTGAGGCGCGTTTCACTCGACTCGGACCGGATTGGATTGCAGATTAACAGGCTTCCTGTCCAATCCGTTGGCCGCTGCCTCCCTAACGGTCACTCGTACTTACGACTAGCGGGGACGTTGCTGAGGATGAATGACTCTGCTCAGGATGGATGAGACGCTGCAGGCTGGAGGTTGAGGTCCGGGTGGGGGGGTGCTGATATGTGCGGACATGTAATGAACAATGACTCAGTCCAAAACAACAGCGTGTCTATGTGTGTGCACATTCATGCTTTTCCTGACATTCAACAGCCTCCACGCCTCATTATTTGAGCAGCGTATGTTTTGTCTAGTTGAGCTGCAGCATATGGGAGTTCCATGTTCCTGAAGTGGCTACTGCCCTGCAAAAACCCTCATAGAGTTATGTTATCGTCTATTAATAGATCTGAAAACCTGAATGGGTTTTAAAAGCAACTGATAAATAAATCTGCCCGTGTGGGGAGACGTTCCACGACAAGTTAATGTCAAGCAAGAGATTCAAAGAGTTGTCTTTTTCACTCTCGTGCAGCCTTCAGCTTTATTCTCTCTTGTTTCGGTGAAGTAAGTCTGATGTGTATTGGAAACAAGTTGAAGAATACCTAAGCGATAGCAGATTAAAAAAAAATCTAATCAGTTTTGAAAATGTGACTTTTGGCTCCTGAAGAAAATAGCTTGATAGAAATATGAGGCCTGAAAATGACGTCAACATTGTAAACGATAGGAAATGATCTCAAAGAGCAGTCGTTTGAAAACGCAACACATTAATAAATACGTTATAGTCCAGATGTACTGTTATATACCATAATGTTTTATATCTTAAAAATAGATACTTTCCTTCGTTATTTTTCTTTGCGTAACAACTGGTTCAGTAGTTCCTCGAGTTTTTAAAAAGGATGTAAACGACATGTGTTTGTAAATTGGGTCCATTGTCATTTCCTCCACCATCTCGCCACTACAGGTCTCCAACGCCACCCACCCCACACCTCTCGTCCTCCTCCCTCCCTCCCTCGTTCTCCCGCTCTCTTGCTGGCAGCCCTTGATTACACTTGTCTCCTGGGGGAAGGTTTAAACTCCTCAGAGATAGTAATATCGAGGGCACTACGGGCTAGTCACTTCAGATCAGGGCGGGGGGAGGAAATGGCGACGGACATAAAGCTAAATATATAATTCCTCCCATGCTGGTAATCACGACGTCCAGACGATTTGAAATGACAGTTTAACCACTTTGGACTGAGGAACGCTTTGTCCGGATTTGAGAAGCAGGAGGTGTATGTGTGTGCATGTGTGTGTCTGTGTGTGTGTGTGTGTGTGTTGCAGCATCTGGTTGGTACCAATGATGGTCGGGGAGCCTCCTTGTGGATATAGAGACTATCCAAAGGGGGCCCGTGTGGTCCTCTTCAAATGCACGTGTGGGGGGGAGGGAGCGCACGTTCCACTGAGTTAAAATGGATCGCAGAAGCAGACAGGAGCAATTCTGTGAATGACTGACGTGCCAAGAGCTCCGGAAGGAAACACTCTCGCCGCCCGGTATTAGTTTACCTGATTATTAGGATATCCAGCTTCCTCCTAAAATGGCCGGCCATTTCCCTGTTAGAGGCGGTAAGCACGCCCACCTGGATTAGGGCCTAAACGTGGTCTGCATTACAGCGGGCCCAGAGAGCGAGGCATCGCGCCGCACGGCTCCACCGGCTCCCTCTATAAATATTAATGGGCTAATCTGCACATATTCTTCTCCTCCGAGTCGGTTACCGCATCCCGGCGAAGGGTCAGGGATACTCTCGTGAACATCAAATCCATTTAAAATGTAAGTTCACTTTGCATATGCAGAGGTTCTCGCTCCAGACGGGCCCTCGATGGGCCTCGTCCCCATCATCACATCGCAGGGGGAGAGTGCAGCTCGCATTCACGCGCTGATTGAATCCTTGATGAGATCTTGATGGTGGCTTCTTGCACTCTGACGCTCTCTAACACTCCAGAGGTGATGAGGAGAGAGAGAGAGGAGGGAATCAGAAGTGTGTCTGTGTGTGTGTGTGTGTGTGAGTGGGCGCTCAATCCAATTCTGTCTGCACTGAAGTGGCCCGCTCTGCCTGGCTCACAGGCCTCCGCGGCAGTTTGGCTCCTGCAGGGGGAAATGTGGCTCGATGTTGCGGCTGTAATCACCGGCAGCACAAAGGGAAGAGAGCGAGCGGAGGGGCATCTTTATTATATACATTTGCATAATTCTCTCATACGCACAGCGACCATATGATATAATTTAGGTTGTTTTCAGACCATTGTCACAAGCTTCTCTCAGTGGATGAGAATATCGCAGTCCGGAGATGCACATGAAAATAAGAGCTATACGGGGCAGAAAGAAAAATGAAAGGGTGGAGAAACATTTTAAGAGATTTCGATTATTTTGTCACACAAGTGTAAATTGTATTATTTTCATGATTATATGGGACATTTTCAACAACAAAATAGTGACTAAACTGAGTTCCACTGCATCTAGCACACATCCAGAAGATACTAAAGATCATTTGAAGTGAGACAGGGAAAATAGTATTTTTCCTTCCTTGTTCTCTCGCTGCTCTGGGAAAATCGAATGACTCCTTTATGTATTTGCCCTTTAAAGAAACCATTCCAGCCTTATATGTTACAATTATACTTCTGTTAAAAAATTAAGTTGACCATATTCACAGCATTTAGAAACATCATGTTAAACTTAAAAAAAAACATTTGTTGAAAATGGGAATTTCTGCATATTTTGATGCTTCTCTATTTAAGTGCAGCTTTAAAAGCAGCTTGCTGTGTGTAAAGTGTGTGGTTGTCTTTCCCCTAAATGAACCAGCAGTGGATGAAGAGCTCGACTATTAAATCAAACGTCTGCAGGAGTAATTTAGATTTGTATATTTTTGTGAGGAATCACCAAAGGACACAGAAAAACCTCTGTTGCTCTCCCGCTTGCACACAAATGCCGTCACACACACACACACATGCAGACACACACACACACACACACACACGTCAAAAGGCGGTGCTCGTTGTAAACATTTGAAAGGAACAGGGGTAATTCACTTGATAAATGTCAACCGAAATGAAGCTATCAGCTGAAAGCAATTTCCTCGTGCTTGTCTGTGTTCTGCACCGAGGACCTGGGAGATTTTCACCCCTCCATCGATCATGAAGCCTCTGTTTTAGGCCAAGGTACACAATGCCCCTCAAATTGCTGACATATGGACCAAGAATCACCACGGAAACCTGCCATTTCCACCCCGCCCCTGCTCCGTCCCGTCCCAGCCACTCCTCTGCTAAACTCTTGTTTATCCAGCGACTCTGGTCTGTTTAGGCCATTAAAGCCGATCTGAGCGAGGAGACACGGGGCCAAGGCAAATGTAATGAAGCCGCAATCTGTAGCATGCAATTGAGCACCGCTACCATGCAGCAGCAAAGATGAAATAAATAAAACACACCATGAACGCAGCGTTGTCACTGCTCCTCAATTCATTCGCTCCATTTTGAAGAATTCGGAAGGTTTTCTGGTGGAGGCATAATTAGCAGTTTGCAGTCCTGCAGCTCTGTAATTATAAATCAATGGGTGGCTATAAAACTAACTGTGTGGACCAACCGTGGCTGCTGGTGACCAGTAGCAGAGGAAGCAGAGAGAATGATAATAAAGATGATGACAGCAACCACATAATGATATGGAAAGCCTCGATGGTGTAAACAGCAGATGCATGAAAGCAAAGCTGCGTGTGTCTACTCGTATTTATATATTTGTGAGGACATTCTAGGCATGGACCTAACGGAGGGAGGACATTTCGGAAAGTGGCCTTCACTTTTTCCAAGGGCTGTCGAGGACTTGATTTAGGGTTAGAGATGTTTGAGTAAGGATAAAGGTTGGGCTTGGGCATTTAGTTGTGATGGTTAATAATGGGGTAAGGGCAAAGGAAATGCCTAGTGACAATGAGTGTCCTTATTTAAGCCGTTTTCAGACACAAACTCCAGAAAACGCACCAAAAAAAAATCAGGTCTGGATAATTTTCTGAGTTTGTCTTTCATATATAAAGAACACAGCAGGAGAATGACGCGTTCACAACACCAGGAAAATGTAACATTCATCTCCTCGTCTTTCCTATTTGACATCTTAAAATCTGCGTCTTGTACATGTGTCAAGCCTCTTTTTCATCCTGACACATTTCTCACTGTGAATTTTCAAGATTCAAGTTCAAGAAAACATCTGGAGCGGCTAACTTGGACATTTACAGCCCCTCCTAAAGAGTTCAGGGAAATGTTCAGTGCATGAGCAGCTTAAGACAGAAGTACAAGTTTGTTTGTGTGCGTGTTTCTCATTCAGACTTTTCTTGTCACCGATCGGATCTGCTCGCACCTCCCTGACCGTGGAGAGTTCAGCTCCTTAAAAGACAAAGACAGGACATCAAAAGCCTGTTTTCCTAATGGACAGTTGTGGCGGCAGCAGCCGTGGCCGCGAGGTCTGTGCACAGGAAAACTCCATTATCACTCCGACTAATGGCTGAGGGGGCGACTTCAAACCGAAAAGTGGGGGAAAAGAAAACAGGAGAAAGAAAGATGACGCACAAAGTACAAAGCAGTGTTTCTTTAATGGAGTCCATCAATAATGTTACTTCCCTGACGTTATTGTGTTTAAAAGAGAGTAGCCATATTATCAATCCTCGACATGGGCAGAAATTACAGAGCTTTTTTTTTTTCTTTTCTCTCAAGTGCATCTTTAACAGACTTTCGAATCAATGTGAAACAAATGTTTGGCAACACGCTAATGATATCAGTTCAGCTGGCTCCTGCGCCTCTGGAACAAACTCCTTCTCTCGCCACCGACACAAACCCACAGCCAGTTTACATTCAGACGGGTGCGCTTGTTTTATGTAAACAGACAGCCCTTGTGGCGGAGGGTTTGATTAGGAGGAGGCCCGCAAATCCCATTAAAAGTCTATTCGTCCCTCGCTCCGAGTTCTGTTTGAAGACGGGACGGGTAACAAGGGAGGAGGGAGGTGACTGGCAGTCTGTCCTTGTTGTTGTTGTTCCCGTGACAATCTGTGTTTATGCAGCGACGGTTCAACACAGATACAAACCCAGCAGCGAGGAGACAATCTCTGCTCGTGATGAGAGAAGGAACCGAAGCCCAGTGGCTGCTGGGAGAACCAAACACGTACCACTGGACCCAAGACGTGTTTGTGATGGGAATTTAAATTGAAACTACTTCCTCAATGTGATCAATCCAGTCACTGTGACATGTTGCTGTTGTTGTTGTGTATGTCCTGTAGGTTCGTCTGCAACCAAATGAGACAACCCGTGTGTTTCATTTTGCCATCAGCCTAAGAGCTCCTTAGTCTTGACTGCAACCTGCTTGTCGATGTCCAGTGACATGTTGTCCGCCATCAGCTGAATCTGAGAGGGCAGAGAGGAAGACAGTCTTTATTACGGCCCAACAATATATATCGGTTAGCCGATAAAATGGATATAAAACATATTAGCCTTTGAAAGAAGTATCAGTGTCTACGCTTATGTTTCTCAATTTAAAAACCTTCTGACAGAATGAACCATGCAGAAAAGATTCTATGGAAAAGAAGAAAAAAAAATATTATTTGGTTGTATTTGTGTTTTCTTTGTCATTATAGTTAATTATAGTTTGTGGTTAAATTGTTAAAGATAATGACTCAATTATACTTGTTTTGTTCAAGGTCCTGTACGGGGACATTAAAAACAACAGACACAGACTCAAGAGAGTAAATAAAAATGATAAATCTGTATTCAAATTAAAAAAATATATTAATTATATTGAATTTATCATCAGACAGCTACTTCATGCTTTAGTTATAATGTCACTTCTCCGTCTGAGAAATCAATTAAATATCTTTATGAAGCTCACTAATAACCACTGATGTGTAAAATCACTGTCTTTCTATCGGTCTTGTACCTGTTTCTCTACGAGACGTATGGTGTCCTCCGAGTGTGCGTCCTTCGCCTTCTTCACCTGAGCCAGAGCGTTGGATCGCACTCTCCTCAGTGAGTCTTTGGCCTTGTTGCTGAGCTGCTTGGCGAGCTTAGTGAGGTTCTCTCTGTGTTCCCGTGTCACCCTGCAAGGAAGAAAGAGAACCATGGTAAAAAAAAATAAAGAAGAGAAGGTAATGAGCACTGGAACAAACAAACACACACACAAACACACACACACACACAAACACACACAAACTCATCCGTGCTCTTTTTAAGTTCCTGTAAAACACAGAACACAAAAAGGGGGTGTTCCTGTGCTAAGTGCTTGTGAGCAGTTTAATATTTTATTTCTGACTCGTAGCACAACAATCAATTTCCGAGGTCTTGGACTTGAGCTGAAAACATCCATCATGCAGATAACTTTGCATTTGTTGATCATTTAGAAAAATCCGACTTCTCATCTCGCTCTCCCCCCTTTGTCCTCAATTGGCTTTTTTTTCGCTGTTTTTTTCTTTTTGTGCCTTGGGGACTATTTGCAAACAATCCAAGTGCGGCGTCTATTTACCGCAAACAATGCGGCCTAATTACTGATTCCAGGGCCAATCAAGGAGCGCCTTCTCCTTGGAAATGCAAATGGGGGCTCGGAGCGTGCCGAGACTGATTGCAGGGGGAAAGCAGTCTGACTCTTGTGTCCCTCCTCTGCCAGACTAACACCTGCTGCTCCACGCGCACGCACATGCACGCACACGCGCACACACACACACACACACTCACACATCTTAGGTCGCCATTTATTTATGCACACGTGTATATATGTAAAGACAAATACTGTAAGAGAAATACTGTCTAAACTAGGTGGTTTAGTGAGTGAGTGACGAATTGTTTTGTGTGAAGTTGTTTGACTTGGCAGACAGAAAAAGAAAGAAAGAAAGAGAGAGAGAGAGAGAGAGAGAGATCTACATAGAAGGTGGAGTGTGACCCGACGCTCACATCAACACACTGGGGGTCTCTATACGTCTACAAGCACAAGTTAATAAATCTGTCAATTACAGTTCTGCATACAGACGCTAAAGCATTTGCTAATGGAGTGAAATACAAAACCAGAGCCGAGACTTACTGGACGGTTTCGCTGTGATACTTCACATAATGTACGAATTATTTGATTGATTTATGATTCAATTAATTTCAAAAGTCAAGTAAAATGCCTGTTACAGGTCAAAAGAGGCCAAACACGACCTGGACGACAGAGAAGTTTCACAGACATAAAACTACAATGGACATTTTGACTGTTCAGCAATCGACAAATCTGGAAAAAGTAATTGTTTCACAACTAGCAGATGTTAAAATATACAATTTACAAAAACGATTTACAGAAAAAAACAAGATGGAAAGGAATGAAAATGTTTTAGCCCTTGGGGGTTTGTATTTGTGTGTGTGTGTGTGTGTGTGTGTGTGTGTGTGTGTGTGTGTGTGTGTGTGTGTGTGTGTGTGTGTGTGTGTGTGTGTGTGTGTGTGTGTGTGTGAGAAAGACACTCACTTGGGAACGGGCACCTTGATGATTGTCCCGTCCACCTCTGGATTTAGATTCATTCCACTTTCTCTCAGGGCATGGGTGGCAGCCGCTGTAGCCTGGGGTTACACACACACAGACACACACACAGACACACACACACAGAGATGTATGAAAGTGTGCTTCGCGTTGAGCACTGGTGTGAATTGGAAAGCAGCACTGCAACTGCAGGTAGGGGCTCGGCTCCAGCTGGCAATAATTAAGGTGTTACACTGTGCATATAGTGTGTGTGTGTGTCTGTGTGTGTGTGTGTGTCTCAGGGGAAGCCCATGCAGTGTGGAAGTGCCTCGGGCCACTGTCAGCACTGGGCCCTGTGGGAGCGGACTGAGAGGTTGCAGGGCAGGGCACTGACTTCTGGTGACCTCACAGGAGAGTCTGCTTATGCTTGTGTATGATATATGGAGATATCATCTGAACACATGTGCAGCGCCTCTGTATGATTCTACTCACTTGAACGTGAAAACATTTTCGTGCGTGTGGTCAGCTCAGGATTAAATGTGGGGATGAAAGAGAGCAGGAGTCAATTTAACTGGTGAAACATTGACGTTGTGGTTTTTGGACTGGTATAAATGATCGAGGCTAATCAACAAGGACGATGGACAAACCTTGATACTTTCATTTTACTTGCACAGATTGATCAAACACGACTCTGTCTAGTGTCAATAAAGTTTTTTACTAAAGGAAGATTCTGTCGCGATCAGATTAACTTCATAACCTGTGAAAGTCAGATTCCTTTCAAATCTGAAATCATTATATTTGCTCTGGTTTATAGTGGAGCTGCATAAAAATAACTATGAACATAAAATCTTGACACAGCGATGGTCAAATATTTATCTACATTAGGGGAAAAACTTAAATCTGATTTTCCTGATCTAAACTGAAAAAAGTTCTATTAAACATTTTGGTATTTATAAGTGAAGATAAATAGTTTGGGTCATGATCGGCAGTTTTTGATCTTCCGAAAACTAGATGCAGTGGCGTGGATGCAGCCTGGGTTTTGTTCAAGCATGTAAATCTGGAACTTTGGTCTAATCTATCACAAGAAATAAAAACATCTGCATGAAATTTCCTTCTTCGCTGTTATCCAAAATATGTTCTCGAAAAAAAACCTACACCACCCATCATCTTTATAAAGGAGATAATCAGAGGGAAATGAAAAGAAGGACATTGTGTTTCGTGAGGGAAGCGTGGACAGTGTCTGCAGAGGCAGCTGATACGTGATACCTCAACACGAGATCAGACAAAGCTGCCGAGAGGTTCTGAAAGACGCCGGTGCACAGTCACACAATACTCTGATAATATTAACTAACTGATCTTCCTTTGTAATGTTATTTAAATGTTTATTCTTATTCGTTTGGCAGGCGCGCAGGCCGACAGGCAGGCGGAAATGGAAGCTTTGCATGAGACTCAATGGTAATTATTAAAACAGCACTCACATATGTGAGACATAAAGACATTATCCTCTATATACAACACAATCCCCTGGCCCGGCGAACACTGCATTACAAACCAGGGAGCTGCAGTTAAACAGCGCACATGCACACACACAGGGGAGGAAGCCGGATCCTTTGAATAACTGAAGTCGCACTCTTCAAACCAATCCTGCAACCACATGACAATTCCCTCAGCAGAGCTTTACAAAGTGTGCAAATGTGCAATGTGAGGAACACGAGCTCTACCCTTCTCCCCTTTCTCGACAGCTCCCTCTGGCCTCTTCCGCTGGGGGAAAGAAATGGCAGCGAGATTAAAGGAAATTTATTTGTGTGCATTAAATCAATTCATGGGAGTTTCTTTTCATTTGTTAAAATCATCCGGAGCGCAGGCCTCTGGTGGCTCTCTTTGAGTGTGGGGTGATAGATTCAGCCCATACCTATGTTTGATTGTTCTCAGCGTCGAATTCATCACCGATCCCCCCCCCCCCCCCCCGTCCCACGTCCACGCCGGTGGTTACGGAAAACCGAGCGGAATTATTTTTGTCTGGAAAGGCCGAGCAGGTTCTGGTTAATATGTTCGAGAGGAAGAGAGATTAAGCTGAAGTTTCACATCAAACGCTAACGGCCCGGTTCAAAGCAGAGCAGAGAGTGTGTGTTTGCGTGTGTGAGTGTGTGTGAGTGAGTGCGTTTGTGCGTGTGGGCATAAAAAAGTGAGTCCAGAAGAAAATAAAGTTTTATGGACAAAGCGGTGGGATGCTTTAACGTGCACACCCACACACACGCGCACTATAACACATGCACCAAATTGCTCTTAGCTGTTGTTGGTTCCACTGCCCCTAATGAATCAGTGGAAAACAATGGCAGGCCTCTGGAGTGCATGGTAATGGATAGGCATCATTATAAGCCTATTAGCTCTGGTCACAGTGGACTCAGGCGACGCAGGGCACACCAGGGTAGAGTGTGTCACATGCGTGCGTGTGTTGACACGTGTGTGGTCTGTGGTCGGCCTTTCAGGGAAGGAAACAGACTCACCGCTGGATCATTCAGCCTTGAACGCTGGATTTCCTGATCTGAGACGCTGATAAACACTTTAGATTCACAGGTGATATTTGTACAAAGCAGAACAAAGAGGTGAAACCACGACGCTCAGTGTCGCAAACATCGACAGCTTGAGAAACAGAAGGAGGACAAAGATATTTGTCAGAGCGTTTCTTTCCAACCAACAGGTGGTTCTTTACAGGAACTAACTGCCTTTGAAAGTCTGCTTAGAAAAGCTGGTTAATGTCTTTGAATCCTTGAAAAACTGCTGTTAATCTGTGGAGACATTAAAATCTGGAGCAGGTTAGGATATTGTGTAAGAATGGCTGATTGCTTGTCCATGATGTCTTCTTCTTTTGTTTTTCCCTCCTGTTTATTGGATCTGTTTTTATTCATATCAGTGGCTCGAGGTTTGGCTCTAGGGTCGACTGGTTGGTCCAGCACTCTGCTCCGGACTGAAATCTCTTGGATGGATCACCATGACATTTAATACGGACGTTCATGGTCCCCAGAGGAAGAAGTCCACTGACTTATTGAGTAATCCAATATCTTAATCTGTACTGGATGGATTGGGACAAGAGCCCAGTAGATATGGTTTTCTGGGCGCCAATGCAGAAAACTATAAAATAGATTAAAAATACTGACATATCAGCTGAAATATATATATTAAAAAAAAAGAATGATTCTTAAGATGTCATTACTCAAACTCTTATGACTAAGAAATGTAATTGAGGCTTGTTATTTTTCATAAAATGTATTATAAATAACTACAAACAATAAGAAAATAAAACCAAATATTGAATTAGGAAAATAAGTATATTTATATGAATGCACGTCTTTTCTGCTTTGTTTGTTCTGTGAAATTATAAACGTTTTTATATTTGTAAGCATAATATCACAGGCTCATATCGGCCGATGTTATCGACAAACTGTTAATCTGTCAGAGTGTAAATGGGATTTCTATGGAAATGTATGATTCCAAGAAGATGAGTCTGAATAAGTTATGTGGTTATTTTGCACTTTTAAAAGAACAGGCATACAAATTCATGTGTATTGGGTGGAATTTATCACCTAAACTTTGCATATTATATTTATAGGGTTAGGGTTAAATGGTGAACTATATGAATAAGTGTAAAGTTAAACATTAGAACCTGAAACTCGGCCTCTCAAACAAAGCTCCATATACATTGGCTCAATGGCTCATGATATCAAAGGGAGTTAAACCATCGCTCATTGACTGTGTGTAGATATAAGATTGCTTAATATTAAATGTTAAAAAGGCACATTTGTATTTTCCATACGAGCAGTGTCTGGCAACTCAAGCTCTGCTTTGACCCCCCTGTGTGATATGTATCTAGGGAGCTCTGATTAGCACAGCGTTATATCATCTACAAAGAGGAAAAGAGAAAAACGAGTGAAAAAAGAAAAATAATCTATTCCTTTCTAACCTGGGGGTAAAATGAGGTCATTTCCTTTTCTGTGACAACTCACATGCAGGCACAGCCACATCTCCGTGCATGCACACACAGAGTTTGGGTTCTTGTTGCTATCTTTCACCCCAGAACAAAGGGCTCCCCGAGTCATCAATCAATTAGCCTCCGAGACACAGTCGGAGGGAGAGAAGGAGGCCGGTCAGGTTTCATTTACACAGACTGATGTGAGATCTGAGTTCTGCTCTGGCTCACTTCTCCCTCGGTGAGGACCGTCTATCTGTCTGTGCTGGGGATTATTTTGATAAAGCTTTTAGTTACTGGCCGCTCGTCTGTGTGAGACAAACCAATAGTGGGGAGAATCGGTATTGGTCCCTCTTTGTGTGTGTGTGTGTGTGTGTGTGTGTGTGTGTGTGTGTGTGTGTGTGTGTGTGTGATCGTCTTACCTCAGGGTAGCTGCTCATGTTGACCATAATGAGCAGAGGTGATTTCATGGAGATCTGACCCAGCTGGTTGAGAGGAAACTTTCCATCTTGAGTCGTCACCACAATGTGATCCAGAGCTCCTACAAATGCAGATGCGGGGAAATGATTATTTACTTTATAATTTTACCCACATTGACCGTTTAAGCAACAAAATCCGAGCATTCACTTTAACTGTGGATCTATAACGTGCAGGTCAGTTTTAACGCTCAATATAGAACATTTCAGGTTTTGTAAACTGTAGGAAGAGATGTTTTATTGGCTGTATTTTATGTATATTTGACTTTATTTAGATTCTAGATTCAAGACAAATTTGGCAGTTGCAAATAATGCTTAAATAATTTCTAATAATTCAAATTTCAGCATCACCAGATTCGTTTTAATCTCAAGTATATGGAATCGACCCCAAAAATCAATCAATCAAAACAACCGATGGCCTGTGGTAGTTACCAGGCTGTTAAGAGTTTCCATGATATTGCCTCTTCTCTCTGTCGACACTGAGAGAAGCACAGGTAGGTTTGCCAACATGAGGCCGGTCCCTACCTCCCTCCATCACTCCCTTCATCTCCCCTGTCCGTCCCTCACTCCACCCATTCGCCCCTCTCCCTCTCCTCCATCTGGCTAACCTCAGACGCAGTTGTTTCCTTCTTCCCTAACTCTGCCTTACATCACTCGCTCCCTGCTTACCCAGTGGGGGCTGTGCTGCTGGTGGCTCTGTGTGTACAGGGGGGGGTTGAAGGGAAGCCAGTGTTTTAATTTTCTCTACACAATCAATTCATGACGTGAGGCAAGAAAAAAACACAACACACCGGTCAGAGATTAAACACAGAAGAAGAAGAAATTAGAAATCAAAAGGTTGGTATGATGTGATGAAATGGATACCTATAATTCAAAGAGCAGCACCCCCGGCTGAATCACTGACAAACTGTCCGCCTGCCAATTATTCTGTCTCCCTCTTCTTCGACTTCAAACATCCCGTTCGTGTGCGGGTCTGAACCTGCCCGTCCCCTTGTCCATCTCGCGGTACGTCTCCATGTCCACGCAGCCCGCTCACGTCCATATCTGTGACCCTCTGCCTGTCTGTCTTTGTTACCCCGTGGCTCGACAATGAGCACCTACACATCTGCTAGTACTTTTGGATGGAAGACAGAGAGACAGCCATTTCTTTAACGATAAATATGGAGGGTGAGGAGGGGACTGGGAGGAGGACGGCTTAAGACGTATCTGCTAAATATCAGAAACTTGTTCTTTGACAAAATATTTCATGTGATATAACATTATGATTATAAATGACTATTCTAAATGATAAACCTTTTCCTTTTACTCTGACAGAGATGTGTTGTTGTGTAGTGTTTCTGTCACTTGCACAGCATTAATCAGGCTGCATCATTTGTTCACTACATTTTGACACTGGGGTGACAGGTGGTGAGGACGGGTACCATTCTGTGATTGAAACATCCCCAGTTCAGTTTCTCCCCAGAGACCTTTAATCAGAGACCTTTAATGAAATCTCTCTCTCTCTCCCTCTCTCTCTCTAGTTACTCTCAACTGAACCATCTTGGAAAAAATGCGGATAAAAACATTGCTAAATATAGTGCTCCTTTCTTAACAGGTGGTCATTATGCATTATAGTTTGATCAGTTTCTCAACACTGGCTTTCTAATTGTATCACTGGGAGCATGCTGAGGTTAGCATTTAGCCCAAAGCAGAACAACAACCTAACAGAGCAACTAGCATGGCTGCAGCCTCTTAGTTCGGTCAGACGTCTCATCCACAAAGAAGAGACCTTGCTATTGTGAGACCATTGTCCACAAGATAATAAAAAATAAAAAAGTCCCATATATGCAGACAAGGAGTTTTTGTAAAATGTTGTAATATATTTTCGGTAGTGGTTTTGTTTAAAGTCGACGTCCACTCTGTTTTAAAGTATCCTTGGAAACAGAGCAGGTTTCTGGGCCAGGTCACCGATCTGTGACTCACCACAATGTGCTGGTCATTGCACTGATCCCTTCTCTCTACATCTATCTGTGACTTTGCGCTGTACGCCACACACAAACAAACACATGCAGTGTGCATTCATGGCAACACACAACAGTGCATACAGTCAAATCCACACACATACAAGCTTAATGAGAGCCAGATGAGAGGTTCATGGAACAAACACATACACTCGCACCAGACGCACACATACACACACACGCATTGAGACAACTGACGTCATTCCATTCCACCATCTCATCTCTCCTGTCAGCTCTAAGTCCTGCTGCCTCCCTGGATTACAGTGCAGCTGGACGGATGAGAGGGGGATGCACGGAGCGGAGGAGAGCAGTGAGGGATACACAGATGGAGGGAGAAGACAGGGAGGATGACAGGATGTAGGGAAGGACGCAAGAAAGGCGAGAGAAACAGGGGCAGGGGAACAGAAGAGATGGAGAGAGTGAAGGAGGGAAATCTGAGAATTCTTGAACTTTCGTTCACAGGGCAAAAGTTTCCATGTGGATCAATAAGAAATTGGAATTCAAAAGGTATGAAGCATCACAAGTAGAAGCCAAAATATAAATCTGGGAATTATTGGAAAAACAAGAGAGGAGTAAGTACAAGAGGGATAAAGGGAGGGGCTGAAGAGACAAAAATGACTCAGAGCAATAGCTGTTGAATGATTAAGTGTTGAAAGATAAATAGATCAAGATGAAAACTGGACAGATGAAGAAATGGAGAAGTGAAACAATTGAAGTTGAGAGTTAAAACATAAAAATCAACTTTGTGTTCTTGTTGCCTGTGTGTCGTGTAAAAGAAAGCAGCTGCACACAAAGAGCAACTCCAGCGTCAGAGAGTGAAACTGTAGCTGAGGAGGAAAAGAACAAGAAACGTTCAGTTTTGAAGTCCGATTCCAGCGGCCGCCTCCTCCCACGAGAGCTTCCATTATACACCCCACCTCCAACTCCCCCACAGCCCGACTCCCATTTGTTAGAACCCAGAGGCAAAGGGCCATGACCTGGATGTAGTTGGGGGGAAACTAGGGTCAAGGTGAGGTCACACAGGCCTCTACCTCGCTCTGAGCCTTTGGGTGCGATTTGTCAGGTAGAATCAAAAAGGAAGGTTTACTCACTTATGTCCTGAAGTATGTGGTGTTGTGTTTAAAGGCAAAGTCTGCTCTGCACAGTACGTGATCCACACGAAATAATAAAATGCACCTTTAAAGTTACACTAAATCCAGGCATTGTACAGTTCATGCATGTGCACCTTGTTAGGAATGATCTTGTAAAGTAGATCTAAAAGTAATGTCTAAAAACAGATTCTGCATGTGAATATGCAGAATATGATTCTGCATGGTTTCAGTTTCTAGATTGACCAATAAGGTTTGAGCTCATGCTTTGGTTGCGAACAGAAAAGAACAGAAGATGGAGCCTTTGCCCCGGCTATCTGCCGTCTACACAGGAACCCCCCTAAATATTGCCTGTTGCCCCCCCCAGTTTTGTGCAGAGAGATTGCTCCATGTGTGACCTCAGCACTCAACTTTCTCCATCAAGTTTTGAAGCTGCTTTGAGGTGTTTCATGGCTGAGCATGATCTCATGGATGCTTGCAGTCCATCCAGAATAACAATACGGGGGCAGAGTATGTAACAACCAGTTCATATAGAGAAGACTAGAGGCTAAAGGGCCTGTTTGTAGAGATGTGACTGAAAAATATTTGGATAAAACAGATTCAAACAAAGGTTTCACTCGAGGCAAACATTTTATAATTCCGGTCTGAGCTGCGGTGTCCAGGAGGCCCTGCAGAGACATACCTCTGAGTGGAGGAAATGTTTATGGAAAATAGATAAAAAATAACTTTTCTCGTGAGGCTACAGGCAGGAGGACTGAGGAGGATTACTGAGACTTAACCGGCTGCAGTATAAACCCATTTATCAGTGAGACCTAGCATGTGGCCGTATGTGAGATCATATACAATTTACTGCATTTATTCTGTTGTCCTTGTGACTTTTTCTTCTTTGAAAGTTAACTAGTAATTGGAGACGACAAGTTGAGAAATTACATTAGAGTTTTAATTTTGATTATACATATTAGATTTTTCGGCCATTTATTTCCACTTTGTGTTTCATCAATTGTCAACTTGGCTCAATTGGAAAGTTATTCATATGTCACCTTTTCTGTTGCTTTTGTCTTTTATACGTTGATCTTTCAGTGTATTTGAGGAGAACGAGGAACAGGAAAAGAAGCAGAGAGATGAAGTAAATACCTGGAGAGGTTCGGATGCTGAGGTTGCGTGTGAAGTCGTCTTTGAGCGCATGGAGAACAGCTGACATGTCCGCCTTCACCTCATCCAGACTGATGATGTCTTCCACCAGAGCTGAATTCATATTCACCTTCGCCGACTGGCCCTTTGCCTTGGCTTGGAAGACGAGAGGGAGAGAAGGACTGAGGGATGAGGATTAAGATAAATAATGTCTAATCAAGTAGAACACACATCCAGAGGTTGCACGAATGTGGAGCCCAGTGTTTGTAATCTCCTCACTGACCTTTGGCCTTTTTAGTGGCGTAGAGTCTGCTGCATGCAGCGGGGTAGCAGGTGATGTCAGGGCACCGCGGCACCGCACTGACCCTGGATGCTGCCGCCAGAGGAGACCTGAGCTGTCGGACCAGGGACTGACACAGCAGAGGTCTCAGCCGGCTCAGATGATTCAGAGCCATGACTACAAGAGAAGAAACAGAAACACGAGTGCTACTGGGCCCAAAGCAACATCATTTAGTTTTGAATTACACGTAATCAGAGGTTATTCGCGGATCACAAAAATCAGTTGTAATGTCAGTTGTAATATCATCAAAATCAGGTAGTAACCCATATCAGCCAGTAGGAGGTAGGCCTACATCTTGTACTGACATTTAGTGCAATGATCTCCTATGAGTGGTTAGCTTCATTATTAGAAACAGCAGCTGGTTTTGTGGTTTATAAACCTTAATGTAAGAAACATTTCCCGTTGGATATCTATGCAATTTATCATATTTGTCATAGCACATATCATAATATCTTTACAGTGCAGAATATGTCCTCCTGTGACGAGCCCAATAAATCAAGTAAAAATAATCAAGACTATAAAATATCAGAGTTGTCACACAATTTAATATTCCTGATTTTGTAAGCAAGGGATCAACAAAAAATGGACCTGAGAAGCTGCAACTCAGGAATGTTTGGCATTATTGATTGCTGGATAAATTGACCTTTAAATGAGAGATAAGTTGATCAGCTAATTGATTGATTGAGTTCCACCGATTGGATCGTGGACTGTGCCTCAAAGCAGATTTTATCTGACTGTATAAAGCAGAGTTGAGGAAAAGACGCCCTCATGAATCCAATCGTACATCCACATGCTACAGTACAACAGGAAAAATTAGTCACCCTGTTTTTACTCAATCCTGCAGAGCATTCCTGAGGGGGAACCTCCCATCTCACAAACTGCCTCTTGGAGTGTGAACCATGTCACAGATCCTCAGTGCACACACACAGACACACACAGACACAAGTGCAGACAAACTCCGAGATATCGAAGCCCAGAGACACAAGCACACGCTAAAGCCTGTCTTTCACAGTCAGTGGCTGTGAACAGCTCGCGGTGCAATGCAGCCTGACTGACACCCTCCATTGTGCGGTGTGTATTTATGACTGTAAACCTGGAGCTGTGAGGAGAAAACAAACCGAGCCGCTGGCGTAAAAAACTATTTGGTCCAACATGAGCGGAGCTTTCACAGATTCATCATGGTTCTGAGATGCTTTTTTACTGGGAGTTGATGAAGAATAGGAATTAATTCTCAGGTTTGAGTCCAACAAAATGTAAGACAAAATGAATCTGAGACCAAAAGACTGACGGCTTTCTCCACCAATCTACCAGGCATTAATTAATTAATAAATTATTCTACTCTTTATAGAGATATTTTTTGGGAGTCAACCGAAACCTCTTCTAGATTTTATTTTTACAACTTTTTATGCATTTGCTGTTTTCCCCCCAGAATAAACACATTCTGAAGTTGTCAAACACTTGAATCAGCCTTAAATAACCCATAATAACTGTAAGCAATACTGATCATGGTTTCCTCAACTAGCCACGACTAGTTCCCACTGTTAGTCCCGGGTTACTTCAACGAATTCCAAACATATTCCACTGGCAATATTTAGGCGAGACCGTGGACCGCCAAGTTCAACACAAACCCACAACAGGCACCCGAGGCTGGCAGGTTTCCTGTCACGCCGATATGATTTGGTGAGCTGCGGCAGAGCAGATAGGCCGAGATGTGGGACAGTGACAGATCTCTTTGCAGGGGAACTCGAGCAGAAAAGGTGAAGCGCAGGTGTTCGGTGGGATACTGTCGCCTCACATCCTGTACATTTCACACACGGCGGCAGCTGCAGACACACCCCTGCCTCTTGCAGCCGCATGAAGAAGCCAGCTGGTGAGCCCGCATGATCTCACCTCCGTACCTTTTACCGTTTGAGCAGAACATAATGAGGCGGAGGATCTGACGGTGCTCTGCCTCATCAGATAAACAAGCTCCCACTGTGGCAGCGACAACTGATTATTTCAAACATCACTCTCACGTCACTTGTCTCTTTTTGTTCAAGTGATTCATAGCGTTAAACGACATGGACCCCTGATACATCGCTCAGCTTCTCTCTTTCCACTCCCAGATCCTCCTCCTCAGGTCCTCTGGCCCTTAACCTCGGACGAGGTTAAGGGCCATTGAAGTGTTCCTCCTCCAAAGAAACATGTGTTTTCTAAAGCTTTTGATTGTCCTTAAGTGGGTTTTATAAACTTTGTTAGCTTTTTCTGGTGATTATTTTAAAAACCAAATATATTCACGTTACAATGCTTCCTATTAAAAGGGACTGTTTTTACATTTTAAAAGCTTTTTTAATGATTTAACGATTGATCATTTGACTAATATTAGAGAAGGAATTGAAGTCTGCTACAGTTCAGTGGTTCAGTGAACTTCACAAAGCATTAAACCACAGCCAGGGTTCATCGGTTTCGGGGGGTTCACTGGAAACATTCATGGTGTCGGTTTCACTACTTGCAGCACGTTTCTGTATTTGCACGTGTTGTGATATTTGCATGTGTTTTCATAATTTGCAGTGCATGACCTCTCAAGGCCACTGTAGATCACGTATCTTTCACTGAGGGAAATCACACATGTGATGGAGGCAAACTGAGCAGATATGAGAATATAACCCAACGAGGGAAGATTTCATTTTTTAATAAAAAATTTTTAAATGTCATTCAGTCCTGCAGGTGACACGAGGGTTGGTCCAGAGCTTTGTTTTGTCATTTCAAACGAGAGTAAACAACAACATTGCCCAGCAGACACAACATCAGTTAGAAAAACACACGCGTCACTACGTGAAGCTGCAGCTCCCATCACTTTATACACAGTCTATGCTCCTGACACTTAATGAAAGCCCAGGGGTGTGAAGGTCGGTGTTGTGCACATGGAGAGGACAGAAACTGACGTAAACCGATTAACCGTCACTGCTAAACACGGATCCAACGTCCGTTTACATAAATAACATCCTTCAAATGGATATAGACACTAAAACGTGACTTACTTTCAGGTGCAACGTGTTTTCAGAGGCTTGTGAGCTGCTGACAGACACGCTTCAGGGGGGAGAGCCACATTTGACATCTACGACATCAGCATGCGCCGCGGTTTACCCACATCCGGGTGTGGGCCTGATACACTACACGGGTACGCCGAAGGAGCGGGGTTTGACTCTAAGGCCGGGTGCCACAACGCCCGGAGACACTCAGCGATGAGAGACGGTGTTGGTGTGAACAAACCGAGCGCTCTCCCCGAACGCCGCATCCACCTGAACACAGCGTGTCATCACCCCGCGCCTTTGTTGTCAGACTGCGACCGTCCATCGGCCCCGGCTAGCATCACCGACCCGCTCTGCAGGAGCAGCATAGAGACGAAGAACACGCTCAGAATGATCCGTGTTACGTGTCTACGCAGCTGAATCCTCCCAGGGACAGTGGGGTCAGAGGCGGGTCGAGCTGAAGCAACCAGCCGCTGTTTGAGGAAGGGAGACAGAACGAGGAGGTGAGCTAATGCTAGCCCGCTACCTGCTAGCTAACACCGCTTCTCGTTTTAACCCGACTGTTAACTGTGTAGTGGGAAGGTTCACACGACCGTGGCTGAATGAGTTAAACTGTGGATGTTTGATGCACGTGGCGCTGTACACATCCGGGTTAACCAGTTAACGCTAATAAGTTAACCCGGTGTCAGCTAAGCTAACGTTAGCTAGCAGCAGGTCAAAATGAGAGAGCTTGGGGGGTGTGGAGGTTTTGTTGGAGCACAGAACAATAAAACTCACCCTTCATCACAACCTGACAGAGGCTGGGTATCTAAACCTGCTAATAAACCCAAAGGCAGTGTGTTTCCATCACATACAATCACTGATCTGCACATGTTTGTGTCCTTTTAACATACTGACATTTATTGACATTTATTCTTGTATTGAACTCAGATTGAGAAATTCCTTCTTCTATACTTCTATCTTTCAGATGATAGCACTGTCCACATGTTATTTAATTGACCAATCTATGCAGGTTTGACAGTTTGACCTTATCCCTTCAGTATAACAATGAGTCTATGTACAGTCTTAAGAGTTGAATGTCAATATGTGATTAAATATACAGCAGATCAGATTATTTCTGATCAGTTGTCTAAATATTTCACACGCCTTCTGATCAAAAATGTTATCCACGGCTCTCCGAAATATATAATATTGTTAATTTTTAAGATTATATTCTAATATTACAATTAACAGCTTACTTTTCTGCACAGCATTTGTCCTTCTTCATGTCTTTTGTCTAGCGCAGTGTTTAAAAAGCTACTTTAAATTTTTTCTTGAATTTATTCCAGTCTAATATCTCAGTCTATCTTTTCCCCGCCTTGCTCAGAGTCCACATGTCGTCGGCAGCAGAGACGGTGGAAAATGCCTCCATCATTTCAGAGAGTGTGTCCCATGATGGAAACCGCTTGTGGCTAGGCAACATCGATCCCAAAATCACAGAGTGAGTAAACCCACAGTTATTCAACAAGCTTCAGAAACGTGTTGAGTATTGGTTTCTAAAGAGTCTGTATGCCTCTGTTTACATTACAGCTTTAACAACTAGAGCAACAATACAATTTATTTTGACATACAATCTAATCATCCTATTTCAAGGCATTAAAAGTCAATGGAGTATAAATAGAAAATATATTTAGCCAAAAATCTTAACATTTCAACTCGGCAACTGAGTGAACAACAAAGTTAGTGTTTGATTTTAGCAGCAATAAGTGTTGGTTCTGAGGAGGCTGTTGCGTGGTCTACGATATGAACCTGAAGCAGTGCTTTTTAACTCGCCTGCCTCTGCCTCATAGAGAGGCAATGCATTGTGTGTGCACTTATATGATTGATTAACTGTGTGCATAGTATGTGTGTGCGTGTGTGTCGCAGTCTGAGACTGAGCAGACTGGGCTGGGTGTGTGAAAGAGAGGCAGCAAGCGTGGAGACCTGCTGTGCTAAGGAGCAGCCATCATTCCTCACTCACCTGCCCTGTTTACTCTCTCTGTGTCAGTCTGGTGTGTGTGTGTGTTGGTGTGTGTGCACGGACAAGCATGTTTAAGTACACAGGTGATGTTTGGGTGGCAGCTGGTGGAGGTGCAGGCTTCAACACACTGAGGTGTCTGTGTTCATTATTTGTGTGTCTTGCTTTACACAACATAATGTATACAAGTAGACATCCTGCAGTTGTTTGTGTGTGTGTGGGGGGGGGATTGGAGAACCCCTGTTCCGTATGATGCGATGGAGAGGAGGTCGTTTTTTTCTTTTCTTGGGGTGAGGGGTGTGCCTGTGGGGGCTGCTGGAGAATGTATGGGCAGCAGCTCTGGTGGGAGTCTAGACAGGCGTTTCCTTCCCCTTTCCCTGCTCTGCTCTACTTCTCCTTAAATAGCCCACCACGTTACAGTACAGAGGGAAAACAAGAGAAATGCCCGTGGCCCCTGATGCTGATTGGGAAGATTAATTAGCTCCTGGGTAGCATACGTAGTGCTCCCTCTGTTTGTCCCGGTGAGTCAGAGCAAAACTCTCAGTGCGGAGGGGGAATGTGGGAAATGCAAGGTGCTATGAGTGTGTGATGCCAAAACATCGGACGACACAGGTTGCTTTCAAGGTATTTAATGAATAGTGAAGATTTTACCAGGCAAGCACAAGAGACCTAATATCTTGGGCTACAAGTTGGTATCTGAGTCATCAATTAAGACTTAGATTTTATTAATTACGATGTTTTATTTCTTTGACATATTTCCAGTTATTTGAAAGAAAATGTGGTTAATTTGAATTTACAATACAGCGGTGCTTGACTTTCCCCTGTCTTTGCCCTTCTCACCGAGCAGAGAAACCACAGTTTTCTCCACATATTCATGTTTTTTGTTCTGTCGGTTGCTCGGAGAGGGAATTTCTCATAAGTGGTGATCCATCACCTTCTTCCTCTTTGTTCACCTTCTGGCCGTCATGCTACAAGTTGTTTTGTGTGTCTGGAAGTTGTCGTGCTTTTTAATAGAAGCCCTTGTAACCATCATCTTACTTACATAGAAATTACAGTTCGCAGCCTTGGCAGAAAGCAGTTCCTCTCCCCCCCATCACATCCAAATCCTTTCCTCCTCCTCTCTAATTTTGCCTCCCCTCTGACCTGCACATTTTTGGATCAAATCCTTCTCCCCTTTCCTTCCTTCCTCTTTTGTGGGTTCCTGAGCTCTTGTATCTCTTCTACCTGGCTCCTCACCTCCTCTCTTCTCTTGGCTTCTCATCCTCCTCCTCTTCCTCCACCTTTCACCTTGCCGCCAACATCCCCTCTCTGAACTTTACTCTTCCTCTCCCCCACCTTTCCCTCCCTTTCCTCGGCCCCTCTCCTCCTCTTCCTCCGGTGGTTTTTACAACCCCCAGGAGGAGCGGCCCATTGTGGTTCAGCTCACCAGCATCCAAAAATGTTCTTAGAGTGATCCCTCTAACATTAACCCATATGCACAGATATGCAGCATGTATTTATTTGAATATATAGCAATATTAAAACACTTGATATTGCTTGATATACAGAATTTAAGCTTTGTTGCATTTGGCTGACATGTCGTTTCCTGATCAGCATTGCAGAGGTTCAGCTATGGGCAAACTATTTGAGTAAGAGTGAAGCAAAGTCCTATACATAATAACTTTATTATAGTATAGTCTTTCCTGTTTAAATAAGCCTATAGTGCAGGAAGAGCCACCTTCACATGGGAGCCTTACAGGGTGTTGTCTGGGAAAAGCAGAAATTCTCCGTGGCCTAAAGCCCTCAAGGGAGTCGTAGAGGGGTGGAAGACATTAGGACAACCTGTAGCTTAAAGCCACACGTCAGCCTCAGTGACCCGCACTGAATCTTATTCACACACACACACACACACACACACACACACACACACACACACACACACACACATTCAGGTTTAAAAATAACAATAAACAATAAATGGTTGAATAATTGATTATTGTCCTGTCACCATTGTCCTTTTCTACGAAGCATTCATTCTTGGGCCTGGACACAAGGTTACAGCACTGAAACAAAGACACTGGAATATGTCATTAGATACATGTTTATATTATACAGTATATCTTTTTATATTCAATAAATGTATAAATTAGAGGAACATTCATATTGTGATACATGAGAAAATGTATTTCATCAAATTCTGCTAAAAGAGGAAATTAAATGTTTTTTTTCCTTTCTACTAATCTGTAGCTTCTTTTCAAGGATAACCAGGCGGCTCTCAGAGGTTAAGAACAACTAAGGAAGACACTGTATATGAGCTGTTAAATTATAATTATAATCAAGAAAACAAATCTGCAAAAAATGTGAATGATTTATCAATGAATCAAGATTTTTTTTTTTATACTAATCAATAATGTAAATGGTCCATAGCTGCAGCCCAACGACTATAAGAGATCTGAGACGACAATCTGAGGGGAAAAAGGCCCCAGAAAATCCTAAATTTTTAAATATTATAATTTAACTGTCTATTAGTGAAATGAAATAAGTACCTTCTGCTCATGTCTTGGAAACATGCAGACAGCACCTGTCTTTTACAGCCATATACAGAGGCAATGAATGCAGTTTATATGTGACCCTGAAGACATTTCTCAACATAATAATGTTTTATTTGTCCCCCATGGCAGCTCGTCGACAGCAACATGCACTTACACATTCACACATATCTTCTTGGTGACAGCATATCTGTGTTCATGTGTATTCCAACAGTCTCCGGCAGGTCCACGCAGTCAGTGGATGTTTGTGCGGAGCTCGGTGCCCAGGGGGGATTTTAGGCTTCCTCTGTTTTATTCCCTCATTGTCCTGCTACTGTATCCTCAGCATTGTCTCAATAAAAGATTTACTGTCAGTGGCTGCCACACCAGCTGGCCCGCTGCTAAAAAGGTGTCAGGGAGAGAAAGCTGTCGTTCTCGTTAGCCCCAGCTCATGCAGCCACAGAGTTCAGGCTGGTAAATCCAATGTGGGGTACAGGTCTATGCAGGCGACCTGTTCAAAGTGCAGGTTTTTAATCATAAAGGGCATGTTTTAATCATGTATGTTACAGTTGCAATAAATTCTCAAAAGCTAAACCTACATATTAGCCATGATTTGACTCTGTCCTCTCTTCTGTCTCGGCAGGTATCACCTTGTGAAGTTGCTGGAGAGGTTTGGGGAGGTGAAACAGTTTGACTTCCTGTTCCACAAGTCCGGGCCTTTAGAGGGACAGCCACGGGGCTACTGCTTTGTCAACTTCAGCACCAGAGAGGTACACACAAGATGAAGGGATTTGTATTTAATTAATTTTATAGATATTTGTGGAAACTAATCTTAGATGCACTAAATGTGAAACTTTCTGTTTAACTCAAGTGTCTATCCCCAATGTTTCTTTTAATAAAAACTACAGGCAACATGCGTCACAAATTGATAAAGTAAAATTCTTGTAAAAACAGATAAGATATTTTTGATTTCAATAAATTACTAAATCCACTACCTGTCAATCACAGGGATTAGTACCATAATGTACCGTGTCTACATTGATTTGTGTTACACAGACTCCGTAAGTTTTATTTGATCAAATCAAGTCTGAAGGCAAGACTGCGTTTCTTTGAGAACAGGAGTCAATAGTCGGCTCAGCCTCTCGGGGTTCAGCGGGCAGTATTTGTTTTGGACTGAGCTCAGGGATCATGATAAACATCTCGTTTCACAGCTACTATCTATCAGTGGGATATGACGCCCTCCCAAAAGGAATATACAGAGGAAGTGTGTGTTTATCTTACTCACTCACACACACTTAGAAACCCGCTGACACACACACACACAGATAGAAGTACTTCATAAAAATATAATTTAGCGTCAAGCCACTCGTTTGATCAGATAAACCTGCATTTACTCACACAGCTTCAGAAACCTACACAGTTGTTGTCGACGTGTATGAAGTGGCACTTCATCATCATATATTGTTGTTTTTGCCTTCTCTCTGTTGTGAGGACTAATGATTTAATGACTCCAGTGCATCATTCATCAATCATCCCGGCTGATGTTTAATCATAATTGCAAAAGATCTGATCTTCTGTTTCATGGTGTGCCTGCAGGAGGCAGAGCGGGCGATCCAGTGTTTAAATGGGAAGCTGGCTTTATCCAAGAAGCTGGTCGTGCGATGGGCGCATGCGCAGGTGAGGGTGAGTGTCAAACTCCTTTTCCACTTTACAACATTTAAAATGGTACACAACCTGATGGCTCAGTGAATTAATACATATAAAGTAGAGCCTGACTTGGAGGTTGGCTGATGAAATCGGCCGATATGAACCTTTCATAGACGAATCGTTATCAGCCGCAGCCTTATCAGAAAACTTTCCTTTTACACTATAATCAATCCAGAAAAGATTTCAGTTCATGTTAGAATTTTACACATAATAGGTTTATTTTTTTCAAATAAAATGTTATATATTTGGTTGTATTTGTGTTTTCTTTTTACTTAATTAATGATTATAAAGTTTGTTTTAATTGTAATATATGAAGCCTCAGTTACATTTCGTTGTCACAACCTTATTTTAATATATATTGGTATATCCATATCTATAGGTTAGCCTGGGGAAATGTGCAGCTGTGCATTCAAAGCATTGTATCATTGACTTTCAGATTTAAGAGATAAAAAAAAAAAGTGTAAATCTTAAAGAAATAAACAATAATTCTTGAGATGGACATTCTTGACTGGGACACCACTTGCACCTCTGGTATAATCTATTAAAAGCATCTGTCGGTTTTCATTTTCACATTAGTCCTCCAGTGGTCAGTGTATGGGGAGCAGTGGGATCCCAGCAAAGCTTATGTCTGTATCTTAACAATGGACAGCCTACTGGCAATGGGTGAAGGGATATCCTGTATAGAGACGAATCACGCCCTACACACACACACACACACACACACATATACACACACGCATACACACAAACACATAGTAGAGTGAGGTCAAGGTCAGCTCTAAGACAACACGCTGTCGGATAAATCTGCTCACACATTGATTGTGGCTGAGCTCGATTAACCTTTACAACCAAAAATAGAATCTCTGTGATAAACTGCGAATTTTAGAAGTTTTTATCCCAAAAGTTCCATTAACATTCACACACTCAAAGTAGTGTTAGGGCTTTGTGCATACAACTCTAAGAGTAGACAACTGTGTCTTAAAGTGATTGCTGGATACTCATGTGTTTTTGAAGCTGCAGAGTGAGGGAGAGAGTGAGAAGCAAGACGAGTGTGTTTTCAGTTTTTGGTTTGGCTGCAAAAGTTTTATTTTTAAATATTATACACTTTCTT
The DNA here is from genome assembly GCF_947347685.1 of Pleuronectes platessa. Lineage (NCBI taxonomy): Eukaryota > Metazoa > Chordata > Actinopteri > Pleuronectiformes > Pleuronectidae > Pleuronectes > Pleuronectes platessa. Next base: position 14,644,373 of record NC_070644.1, on the reverse strand, counting down.
TCATCCTTATTGGTTGAGATTAACTTTAAATGTTCAGTTATCCTGAAAGAGTTCAACATATCAGACTTTCTCCGTCAGTGGCATTTACTTGGGATTTTACTAACAGTTTGATATCGTTCTACTCAGTCATTGAACACACATCCTTTGAAAGTGGCATGTGTGATCTGGGGTTTGAGTCTAATCTTTATTTTACCAGTAAGAATTGAGCTGTTTTCCAGCAGTGGGACCAGCGTGACCTTTAAGTGATATCAGAGTTTTTTAAGTTCAGTTTTTATTCAGCCTCTCTGACACAGAAGTGACATGATGGGATAAGTGAGTCAGAAACTGTTTGTGCTGAAGTCGTCGACAGATTTCCGGACTTACATCTTGATTTTATTACATTGTATGGAAAGGGAGGAAATTATGTGGATGTATATTTTAGTATTGAAGTGTTTGGTCCAAGTCTTAACAAACATCTGTGGATTTCTAAATCGAATTTTGCAACTGTTTAACAATTGTGTCTTATTGTTTTATATTGACGAATTGAGCCATATTGTCTGTGAGTGTTTATTGAAAAGGAACAATGTACAGTAATTAACATGCATCCAACATGTAAATGAACCAGATTCAGCCATGCAGGTTTTGTTTTCATCACCAATCCCAGTCTGGTTGATGGTTAAAAAACTGAAATTATGTGTGTCACATTTAAAGATTCAATGATTAATGAATAAATTGATTACTATCAATCGACAAAAACTGTATTGCCAATAGTTCTGATATTAGCTAATAATTTGTCCTTTTTTAAGATAAAATTAAAAAATATTTAATAATATGTTAGAATATTTCCACCTTTTTTAAGTTAATTCAGAGATGAATCCTCAGTTTAATAAAAAATAAAAAAGTATTGTTATCTGCAGCCGTAGTTAAAGTATTTGCACATGAAATTAATTATAATCCGACTATAATTTAAAAAACCACATTGTAAGGAACCTGCTGTGTTAACATCCTTAACGTACACGTGGCTGTAATCAGCAATGTTACATGTTCAACACTTTAATCCAGCTCTGAGGTTTTTATAGTGTCGGCTACTGGGATGTTTTTGATGCATTCCAGCTCCAGGCCTTTAGAAATAGGTGGAAGGGAAGGGTCCTGGCTGGTGGAGCGGTCATTGTTTTCGACCTATTCTTGGCTTTACGTGTTCTTTATTTCTCGGTACTCATTGTAAGACCTCGCGTGTGCTTTTCGTGCATGTATGTAACTCCGGTGCCACGTCCAGCAGCCGGGACACTGTCAGATGATTTCCAAGCATCACATTCCTGCCCATGGCTGTGGGGGGGGATGTCTTTCATACTCATCATGTGACTCCTGTTTTTGTCTCTTTCTTTTTTTTTTCTCCACAGGTTTGACGAAGTCTGTGTTGGCTGGTGGAGATGTGTGGAAGGGGGTTTTGAGAAGGAATGAGTGCAGACGTTGGTGGTTGCTCCTCAGCTGCTCCCATGTTATCCTCCCTCATGCCTCTAGGGCGTGACCGTGAGCCGGACGCACACACGGCTCCCGTTTGGATTCTGTCTGGTCGACCAGACGCAAACAAAATCAATGCAGCAGTTTAGCAACGTTCATGTTTGCGGGAGGAAGCCGGAGTTGGCTCTGACGAGAACCGCTGTCAGTGTTTATCAGGAGGTCTGAGGCTCTCGACATATCTGGCCCACTTGGTTCCTTCTTACTCTCTGCCTGCTTCGCTCTCCCTCTGAGATCGTGTTGGTAGAGTCCTGGTCAGACTTAGCAGGAAGCGTCACTGCACTCTAAAGCTTTATGACAGTTTAGATCTGATTGAGACACAAGCCCCGGTACAGAAAACAAGAGGTGCCAACGTTTTTGTGTATTTAGCAGAAACAAAAATTCCAATCTTATCGGCCACAACTAAATCTGGGATGTAATTAGGATGTGGGCTGTAATCCACATCATCATCTATACACAATCTGCATTAGATACTCTCGGCCTGAACAGGACAGTCGTCCATCTTTTAGTCTCTCCCACTGACTGTCTGTCTCTGTGACTACCTACATGTCTCTTTCTCGCCTGTGAATTTATCCCTTTCGTTTGTGTCTCTACATCTGTGTCCATCACTCTTTGTGTTTTTTTGTTTTTGTTTCGTTTGGGCCATGTGTGTGTCATCCGCAGAGGTTTGAAGGTTTCCGTAACGACAAGACGATGCCTCCGAGCCTGGAGCCGTCGTCGAGCGGCGCCGGAGAGGACGGAGCCTTAACAGCCAATCACCTCAGGTTGGTACAGAACACACAACACCGCCTCACTCCTCTTTAAAAGTACATCCCCACTTAAATGTTTGAATGTGAAATCACTGTTATAGTAGATAAACCAGCCTCCAGAGTGGATGAACCCGAAAATGACAGGAAGACTGAACCTTTCGAAAGAGATTATGTGACACGGTTAGAAGCTGTCTGGCAGTAAACTTAAGGAATAAATGATTTGACTCTCCTTTTCCTAAATGTCATTTCAACCAATTGCATGAGACAGAAGTTACTAAGCTAAGTGTGTGTTGGACGATCGAACAGCATCTGAAACAACATTCCTCTGGCAATTTCTGTAACTCTCGGAAACTGGCGTTGTTACATTCAGATTCACGTCATGCAGCGGGAATACGAGTTTGAACGAGTGAGACGCTGAAGCTCTTTCAATTTCCACACAATACCTTCCCTCACTTTCATGAGTGCGACGCCATAAACGCCTTCAAGGAAACATTGTCCAAAAGTGCTTAGCGTTACGTCCCTAGCTATAAACACCTCCAAGATATAATATGTAACTTTTCTTCTTCAAAATGTTTATAAACAACCAAACTTTTGTTATCTGTTTTCTTGACTTGTTTAATTGCTAAATTTAACATGTTTCCATCAATTTTCAAACCCAGAGAAATCCCAAACTTTACTTAAGGTGACAGGACGTGGAATTCTGGTCGCTTTTTAATCGCATTCTTCTCTTTACTCGGTCATTGCTGCAACACGGCTAGCTAGTTAGCCAGTTAGCTAGTCGACTGTGTTTACCTTCCACTGTTTGTATTGCTCGCTCGTAATGGATCACAATTATTCATTTCTCTTTGCTGCATAACGTTAATAGAACATTAATTTGCACCTGAGTGGCATCAGGGACATTTTCAACTCCCACGCTGCTTCGTGACGTCATTAAACTCGGCTCTCTTGTTATTGTTTTGATAGAGAGCCCCCTAGTGGCCGAAGCTACACATCGCACGATTAACCTGTAGATGTGTTTTCTGATTGGCACAAACACCTTTTCGAACATACTTGCCTCCTTCATCAACCTGCGTCGCTCGTCTACCTCCACACATCCTCCTCTGTGCTCCAGCTCGGCCCCTGGAGCGATCACAGCGGAGCCCTGAGTGCTCGCTGCGTTTCGCCACAAACCTCAGTTCAAGTTGAGTTCATCTGGACTCACACTTTGGCTCCCAAAGCTTCTGGGTGGAAACGCTAAAGTTCTGTCAAAGTAAATTACAACGTGTTTCGTTGTTGTGGCTACACTTGCGACCTGACATCAGCATATGCACACACACACTCACACTCACACACACACACTGTAAGCACGCCAGTCACATCGAGCACTGTTAAGTCGGTAAAAGGCCTCTTGTGCTCGCGGTGTCAACTCTTGCCGAGACAATCCAGTGTGTGTAGCAGAGCGTGAGCCGGCGGTGCTTCTCAGGAAAGGTTGCACACTTTGATTCTAGTGTAAACTTCAAAATCACTCTCCACAGTGAACAGGGGAGAAAATATACACAGCCTCTTCCTGCTTTGTCCACCGATATCCCCTCTAGGTGTTCCCTCGCTCTTGCTCGTTCACTTGTTTCCTCGCTCACTCACCTGCACCGTAATCTTTCTCCCCACCTCCTCTCACTTGCTCCTTCAGCGACAGATTTTCTCTGAGTCTCTTTCTCGTTCCCCCCTTCTCCCCTCATTTCTCTCCATAATACCGAGAGCACTAATAACTCCTCTTCTTTCCCCCTTCAGCCGCGAGCCGAGAGACTGTCCATCACTCATTCCGTCTCTCACCCTCAAGTCCAACACTGGTATTTTCCTCACATCTCCTCTCTCTCTCTCCTTTTTCCTCTCCCCCCTCCAGCACGAGTGCTAAAATCCGCGCCATCGAGGCCAAGCTCCAGATGATGGATGAGAACCCAGAAGATGACTACGCCGGCCCGTCAGCCTACGTTCACAACAAACCGCCAGAGAGGAAACGATGGGAGCCCTACAATAAGTCCCACCACAACAACCAGAGCAGGCCCTTCCGCAAGTTCAGGAGATGACCCCATGCTCCGAGACAACCCCCTCCACCACCACCTCCACAGCTCAGCCCCCCCGCCTACACACAAACAGACTCTTTACAGTAGATATTACACAGACTTTATCTGGGAATAAAAGATTTTTGAAGTTGTTCCTTTCAGAACTTTCTCATGGAGAAGTACCTAAAGTGTTTTATTATTGGGGCCTAAGCACTCAGCACGGACCCTATTGGAACAGCTTTGATTATTATTATGATTATTTTGGTTACAGTACATAATTAGTTATCATTTAGTCTTCAATGATGCCCAGAGCCTGACTGCTGTACAGGTCGGATCCGTCACCACTCTCGTGCTTTCACTGTGTTACAGAGACTTACCACAGGTGCATCATCCAGCTGGGGTCTGCAGGCACTAAAGGAAAGAGAAATTATTATTATTATTCAATTCTGTTTTGTTTTTGTTTTTTACCTCCAGATAAAATTATTTAAATGAGAGGTCCTCACTTTTCAGTGTTTGTCTTGATTCAAGACTTCAAACCAGGAGAAAGCAAATAGGATTTATAACGGGTTTGTATTAATGGAGTTTAAATGAGAAGCCACTCAGCGACAATTAGTGTAAAAAGCCGTTTTTTTCGTGTAAAGTGTCGAGTTTTTCCCCGAATCATTTGCTCTTTTTTTTTTTTCTTGAATCCAATTTTTCTGAGACTGCAGACCAATAATTTTTACAAACGTTATGTGGCATGGAGATTGTTTTAATTTTCATTTGCAATTAAAAGGTAATTGAATATCATCCGCAGCGTGTGGTTTCATGACATTCTATAGGTTGTACACAAGATAATTGATTAATCCTGGTTATTTTAAACACTGATTATGTTTTAAGACCCATTTCCTTCTTTTTTCAATTGGAATATTAAATATTTTATTAATTTGTGCTTCCCCAAGAAAGATTTGAATCAATAATCTCAATCCTTTTTATGCTGACTGAATGTGGGTTTAATCTTGTTTTGTGTGTTGTTCTACTGGAGCAGAGGGATGTTTGTGATGTGATCAGAATTGTGTGACCTGCAGTGTGAGGCTGTACAAAAAAAATCCTTTGCAGGGCAAAAATATATTTTAACTAATAATATTTAACTTGCATCTTAATATGAAAGATAAATAACCTCGCAGCAGAGAGACGGATCGATAACAAGATGACAGAACGTTATTTCACGTGCGCTGGAGAAACCAAATCCTACCTCTTGACATCACCCACTCGTTTCCTGTTCTGATTTCTTTGTTGATGTAAATTCACCAGATCGCAGGATATGTCTGATGTTCGTCAGATCATCTGAACGGTTCCTTTGTGCCGTGTGTGCGCATTTATCTGTTTTCAAAATAAAGGCCCAGTTCGTTCAAATATGTCACAGTCGTTTCTCCGGCGGAATAATGTATTGTTTTAGGTTTTGGTGTCTGAACTATAGATTGACAGATAATTGGGGAATCGGAACAATGATGAAACATCGATCTAAACCGGTTTGTGGCCTCGTGCATATCCTGTAATTATCTTGCTTATCCATTGTTAAATAACTCCATTTTATTTCGTCATTGTAGATTTTAATGTGCTCCAATTTGTAATAATTGTTGCATGGGTTATTGTGTAGCTATCTGTTTTTTTTCTGTCCTTCATTACCTAAATATGCTTCTCCTTATTGTGTGTTTGCAGAATTTATTTCTTTAGGATAAAATAACCTATATTTAGTTTGAAAAAAACATTGAATTGAAATCACAAATGGGGTTTTAAATACATGCGAGCAATGATTACACCATAACAAATCTATATATTGGAATTTAAACAAATACATTAAATTTAAATTATTTAATTTATTTTAAAGCAATTCGTTTTTCTTTCCCATGAATTAACTTGCGAACTTTTAATATAAAATCTGCTCTGTTTAATATTTAAAAAAAGCTCCGTTTATATGTGCGTTCATTATTGCGTTATGCAGTCAGCAGCAGTTATATATTTCCAGTAGCAAATAAATGGCAATCATATAACTAAATATATATTTTTCCCTCCTGGCAGCCGCTGTTAAATCCTGAGATATCAAACATCCACCCGCAGAGTTTGAGTGTGAGTAAAGTTTCTGTCATAACTGTTCCAAACTGTGTCCACCCTTCTCACGCATACGAAGCCCTGTCCTCGCCCTCCCCCTTCTTTCAACTATAAGGCACTGACTTCCAGCACAGCTCCGCACAGACAGACCCGGTTCTCCTTCTGTCGCGCTCTCGTCGTCTTCGCAGTCTCTCCCTCCTCTGCACCTATGAAAGCCTCGGGAGTAAAAGCTGCCAGCCCTTCAATTTGATCCACTTCCTGTAGTCAGAGACTCCTTCCCAAAAGTGGAGAGGAGAGAGAGAGAGAGAAAGAGAGAGAGAGGGGGAGACCAGGGGAGAGGAAAAAATCTTTCTGGTCTAAATAAGGCTCTCTGAGGAGCAGCAAGCAACTCCACGTCTCTACAAAACTTCTGTGTTGTGTGTGTGCGCGGCGGTCCGAGCATTGCGCACAGCTCAGCAGTGTTTCACGTAGAGAAAAGCATTTTTTGTTTTAGTTTTTCGTGTTAAACACCAAAAACGAGCGCCTCAGTCCCACCAGAATTCATGCACGGTACGGATGGTACGAGCTTTGACGCCCAGCATCGCCGACTCGTCCCCTGATTCCACGCACCGAGTTTGGAGACACTGCACGGCGGCGTCACTCCAGGGGGTTCATGTACTGGAAAAATGAAGTTTTGTCCCCTCTCTCAGAGGGAAATAAGATTCTGTCCGACGGAATTCCCACGAAACAGGTACCGACACTTTGGACACATACGTTTTTGCAAGCTGCATCCCCGTGCGTAAAATGGCTCAAATTGGAGAGCTTTTACGCACCGTTTCGGCCTTAATGTAAAGTTAGAGCCGAGTGAGGTTTATTTGTGGGTGTGACATGGTGATTTGAGTGTAACGCTGCAATAAGTAGCCTCGGTGAGAAATCATTTCGATTCACCAAACTGTTTGTCTTCTCCCCTGCAGCTGATTCCACGCACCTCTTCGTGGTTGCGACTTTTTAGTTTTGTCTCTTCTGTGATGTCGCAAGATTCACCGCTTGTCTGTATGAGAGTGTGTGTGTTTGTGTGTGTGTGTGTGTGTGTGTGTCTGAGCTGCGATCAGCTGCACGCGCCAGCAGCCGTGAGAAGGCACGCGCCTCTCTCTCTTTCTCTCACACCGGTATGAATAGCGTGATTTGCGGTCCGCGCGAGCCTCTCGAACGCTGCCAATTGCGCCCGAGAAAGAATTAGATTTTAATTACAGCCATTAAAAATCAAATTTGCAATTCTTTGGGTGACCCGTTGCCTGTTTCTGATTGACAGATGAAATTGACACTCCGGGTCCCTCTTATCCACAAGCTATTTGTAATTACAGGTAGCCCCCCCACCACCGCCACACACACACCCCTAACACCCCATCCACTCTCGTGTCCTGGATTGTGAAGGAAATACTATTATTCTGAGAGGCATGGGTTAAGGGCTGCAGGGAACAAAATCAATCCAAATTGAAATAGCTTCATTAAATTGTGCCTTTTGTGGCGGGGGCCCCTTTTAGCAGGTTTTAACCGGGGTGTATTGTCAGGACGACTTTATATAGGAGCAGCCGTGAAGGGCTTGTCTGCAAATGTCTCCTGGGGGTCTCTCAGCTGAAGATGAGACGGGAGATGTGATGAAGACTGACCGTGTGCTGCACGTTGTGTTGTAGGTGATCTCTATCGAGCACCAGAGTACACCGGGAGCCTCGCGCTGCAGTGTGGAGTCCAAACACGCGACAATGGTGAGAGCTTTATGTCTGTTTGTGATGTGAAATACCTTCAGTGCGCCTTTTTACGCACAGTTTGGCCCGTGCGCAGTCGTGGCGTCTGTAGCTAGGATTCCATGCAAATGTACACATTTTAATGTGTGGACTGTGATGAAAATGGCGACATCCCCACGGTGTGTTACTGAGCTGTGCTGATTCCCTCTTGCAGTCTCAATCGGACGCAGAATCGCAGCGGTCCAACATGGAGCGGGAGGACACGCGCTCGTCCCCTAGCACCCCGTCCAGCCCCTCCGTGTGCTCGCCGATCTCCACCGCCAGCTCCGTGCCGTCCACCGGGAAGAACGTGTGCGCCAGCTGCGGTCAGGAGATCGTGGACAGATATCTGCTGAAGGTGAGAGGCCGAGACGAACCTTAAACTCAAACAGAATCAAACCACACGATGTTTGATTCTATTTGTTTTACATTGGCACAAACAGGCAGTTAACATGTTGTGGAGCAGGAGCCAGTGGAGCAGGGTTTGGAGAGGCCTGCTGAGATTTGTGCGCTGATGAAGGAACAGAAAGCTCAACTAGAGGGTTTCTTACTGTTGGATTAAGAGAATAAATAAACTTTTGGCACAAAGCAAACTTCAAATTCTCTTTAATAACAGAACTACTTTCTTTCCATACTTATTAATGCAGAATATTACTAACCGAGCCTTCATATATATCTCTTAATTCAGTGGAAATTAGAGATATTATAATTATTTTCTAGCTGCAACAGGAACAAAAACAAACCATGTAACCAGCTGGGTCCTTGTTTCTAAATGTGACTGATGTTATCTCCAGTGTTTAACAGTGGGAAACTCACTCACAGCTACAGAAGGTCTTCACGAGCCCGCAGACACAACATGGATGTTTTGGTTTTTACTGTTTTACCGTCTCACTGGTTCATGGGCCCTGACGCGTGCCCTCGCGTGTGTCCGACCTCTACTCGCGCTCCAGTGTGCGTGTATTTGTCAGGAAGTGAGAAGATCTGAGTCTGTTTGGTTCTCAATCTCAGAGGCAATAAAAACGCCGAAAACTGTTAGTTTATTCAAATAATTTATTTTAGGAAGATATAAAAAATTGTCTAGATAAATCAAATAAAAAAACAAACTAAAAACATAATCATTTTAAATTAGAGTTCATTATGTTGTGGTTTCGAGGTCCTGTCATGATTGCATATCAGCTTTAATTCTACGATTCAATTTCTTTATACAATCGAAAATACTATGACATTATTTTGGTTATTAATTTGCAAATTACGAATAAATAAATAAACTGGTAAAATAATGATGTGTAATCTTGCATAATGTGATAAAATCTCTTGGATGCAGGATTTATTTATTCAAGCTAATTTTCTTTCTTTGTTGATTAACCCTGTTTTTCGGCCTGGAAATCTCACAAACAGATGCTGTAAACGAATGTATGCACAAGTGAAATAATATAAGTGTTATAAAATATAATTGTTATAATAAGTGTTCGAAAGAATATGTTTTAAATATTTTAAACCAAAGTTGCATTAATTCTCAGGCAGCTCACTGAGCAGAATAATAGTCACAAGACTCAAGACAAATTTTTTTATTCTAAAATTATTTTTACATGTTTACACTATCCCAGGCATTTTTTTTTTTATAGATTATTCTAAATGGTAACATTTGTGATCTCTAGGCAATCATTTATTTTTTGCATGAATTTTCATGTTGGCTACAACAATATGACTTTTCTGTAAAACTGCATTAGATAATTCCATCAGTCATTTTCACGGATGGTCACTTTTTTTTCACGTCTGATAACTATCCCTATTACTTCCTTTATTGCAAACATAATTGTGAAAATATTGCAACCAAAGAACGTCGTTGAGTCCTGAGGAAAATCCTTTGGCTGCGGATTGACATAACATCAATATTAATCTACTGCAAAAATAACCACGGTAATCTTGGGGAGTTAATAAAATGTGGAATATGATATAAACACATCTAGAGAAAAAAGACAGATCCAGTTTAGATATTACAAAAGACGTGCTTTGCATAAAATATCTCTCTGAACCAGTCCCTAATAGTGAATATTAAAACAAAACCGTCGGACAAACATGAGAGAATCATACATTTGAATTACATATTATTATAATCCTGTTATTGAGCATCACTGTAAAATATGTTTATTTATGTTATAGTTGTAATATTATATAACTAGGAAAAAACATTTTGGGGGACTCCTCTGAAATTCGTTCTGTCACTTTCTACTGTCCTCATTGCAGCGATTTATCGTATGTGTCTGTGTGTGTGTCTGTGTGTGTCTGTGTGTGTGTGTTTTTGCGCGTGTGTCCCCGTGCAGGTGAACAACCTGATCTGGCACGTGCGCTGTCTGGAGTGCTCAGTGTGCAGGACGTCTCTGCGACAGCACAGCAGCTGCTACATCAAGAACAAAGAGATCTTCTGTAAAATGGATTATTTCAGGTAGGGTAAGTTTGTGACTCGTGTTTTCAAAATAATACCACTCTGACACGCGCGCACACACGTACACACACATGCATCACACACACAGACACACGCACACACAGGGGGATGTGGGTTGCTTCATGTGTCCTTGTAAAGACCTTTTCAAAAACTGAAAATCTGTGACAAAACAAAAGTCTTTACCTACAACGAACAGCTGAAAGATCCGCAGCCTTGTTATGGCTATGGCCAACACACACACAGACACACACACACACAGACACACACACACAGAGAGAGAGAGAGAGAGAGAGAGAGAGAGAGAGAGAGAGAGAGAGAGAGAGAGAAAGAGAGAGAGAGAGGGGTGTATTTCGGGGAGAGAGAGAGGCAAATTACTTTAGACAGATCAAAATGTAATTTCGTAATCGTCGGATTCATACTTCATATTTTAAGCAGCGTAATGATATAAATAAGAATATTAATTCAGATTATTTAACTTGAAAAAAAAATGTTTAACTCACACCCACGTCACAAAACAAAACAACAGGAATGATCTGAGATGCTGTGAGTGCGTTTCTGTCTCAGTTCATTCACATAGAAACAAAATGTTAGAAGTGAAACGAAAACTCGTGCAACACAGTGAGAAATACTCTGTTCTAATCTACATTATGGACACATCTAATTAATACACAACAGGCCATATATATTTACACGCATAGCCTATACAGTATATATTACAAAAGGCCACATCCATAATAATAATCTTCAGAGAATCTAACAAATCTAAATCCAGCAAAGCAAAGATTAATTCGCTCGTCATAGCTGCTCACTATATTATCTCATATGTATTTACTACAGGAACATACAGGCTGCTGGGAAAATATCTATTAAACATATACTCTTGATGTTTTTATACGTTTGGTCCAACGCATCTTTTTTCATGGAAGCTATAGGGGCAGAAAAAGAAGAGAGTGATACAGACACTAAATAAATACACACACTTGGTGAAGAGTGTAGAAGGAAATGTTGCTGGTTTATCATCATGGAAATGTGCATGTTTGTGTGTCTCTCTGTGTGTGTGTGTAGAGAGAGAGAGACTCTGTTTTAAGCACGTATTTACCATCATTTACCTGCAGCAGAGAAGGAATATGTCTCGATTGACCTGAGTCTTTGTAGATTTTATATTTTCCGATTTTGATTCATGCAATCGTGTGGATTCAGGTTCTGTGCCTCTGAATCTGAAAAGTGCACGACTGATGTGAAAATGTGCATTAATGTGTGTGTGTGTTATCTGAGGTTAAATGGGGTTCACACACCATCGCAATTCTGTTCAGTAGCCTGGAGCTGGTGTGTATGGACACACATGCATGTTGGTGCTTATCAGAGTGTGTGTGTGTGTGTGCGTGTGTGTATGTGTGTGTGTGTATGTGTGTGTGTGTGTATATACTCTGAACTGTGTGCAAGCTTTGGTGTTTTTCTGATCAAAACATGACACCAGACCAACACTCTGAGGTTTATAATCACCAGCAATTAGTCGCCCCCCACCCCAGACCCCTCAGGCCTCCAGATCAGCAATTAGATTGCCCCCGAGTGCCTGGTCAGCTTGATCCTGATCTGAATGCGACTCCTGTACACACACACACACCCACACACACACACACACACACACACACACACACACAAATGTGAACATTTACATACATATATTAGCAAGAATATTACACATTACCTCCTTTTACAGCTCAAAACAAACACACACACACACTGAGATCTCTGTTTATTTATGCTTGTCCAGTAGCTGCCAATCATTCTCGCTCATTTTTCTCCTCTCCAACTTTGGATTTTTTCCTCGGCCACATCATAATAATATTTTACCTGATTCATATCCATTTAAAAGCTCTTTTATCGTTTACCCGTCACACAGCTGGACTCTGCTTTCTGAACCGTGAGCCATGATTAAACACACACTTTAAATATGTCAGGGATTTAGCTCTCCAGAAAGAGTAATGCAGCCGTCAGTCACATGTTATATTCTCTCCAGGAAGGGACGTGAAGTACAGTCATTTAGATTCAGAGCATGTCTGAATGTGGAAGCATTAAATGTTTTCACTGCACTTATGCTGACCCATTAGCATAAGGATCTGAATTTCACCATGAATATATTCTATATTAAAGACACTGAAGATTAATCAGAGTCTTTTAGAGCAGAATCTGTTTGATAAAGGTTTTACAATATTAAATTATAATAATTTACAAAAAGCCATCAACAGTTATAGCTGGTGAGCCACGGTTAGCCTTATAGCTAAAGCTTATTTTCCTGTAATTGTACAATCAGTTCTAATAATCCTCAATGTTCACATAAATAAGACAGCACTTTAAACATAATGGTAAATAAAGATAAAACAGTACCACTCCGAAAACTACGTATTAAAATCTACAGATTAATGTCTTGATTTGTTCAAATGAGCAAGAAAGCGAATTTAGTTTGCAGACACTCAGAGAGTAAATAAATATTTTATATCTTTTATATCATTAACACAGCTCGACAAAGTCACCTTCAATCGTCTCATCCCTCCCTGTCTCTCTTCTCTTGCTGTGTAAAGCAGTGTAGTCGTGTCCTTAGTTGATTATTGTTAAATCCCTGATCAACGGTATGAAGTTGTTATTTATCAGTTTTCATCAACCTTTCAGTGGAACAACACTCTGCAGTGCACTGGGACTGTGACTCCGTGCAAAGTGATTCCACATTCGGTTTGACAGTCTGTATATTCTGCAGATCAAATAATTAAACATTTTTCATGTGCTGCATCCTCTGCTTGGTGTGGTTACAATATGTGAACAAAACTCCTCATTTGCATAACAATATTTGCCAGTTTTGATTGGATTTCGCTGGAATTCACTACGGAAAAATTAGAAATGTTTTTGTTTTTTTTAAACTCTTGCAGTAACAGTGGAGCCTCGCTGCGGGGCCGGGCGTCTGCACACTGGTTACTTCTGTAAATGTAAACTCTAATCTGGGTTTAGGCCAGATTCTAACGAGGCTAAACACCGGTGCGAGTCCAGATCCTCTGGGCCGCCTTCAAACCTCTGGAGATGTTTCCTCATCTGTGTCAGCCTCTCATCTGGCTTTGGACTGACAGCTGCTTTAATGGGGCGTAATAGCAGGAAATCAGAGTGGGTTTCCCTCCATATACCTGAGTGTGTGTGTGTGTGTGTGTGTGTGTGTGTGTGTGTGTGTGTGTGAGAGAGAGAGAGAGAGAGAGAGAGAGAGAGAGAGAAAGGGGGGTGTATTTCGGTATAGGGGTTGCAGGACAGAGCCCGCACTGTGCCTCTGGAGCCCATGTCAGGCCTCAGGGGCTGGCCGACACACACATACACACATGCTCACATGCACACACACACGCTAACCATTTCTTTATCAGCCTCCTCCCCTGAACACCCACCCCCTCGCCTCCCTTCAATCCCCCCCCCCCCCCCCCCCCCTCCCATGGCTCGCTCTCCGTAGAAACCTCATCCCTGTCCGTGAGCTGCAGGCCACACAGGAAGTTGCATGGCTGCACTAATCAGGGGCACCCTGGGATACCGACACTGTAACCAGAGTCCATGTATGCAGGGAACTTTGTGGGTGAGATGTGTGCACGTGTGCATGTGTACGGGCCTCTTTACTGAGTGTGTGTGTGTGTGTGTGCATTGTAGTGGTAATTATTCATCAGCCTACCACTGGTTAGCTGATTAGGTCTCCATAGCAACAAAGACTTGCAAAGAGAGGCAGAACGTTTTGTATTAAAAGCTGAATGAATAAAAATTATAATAAGACACATGTCCCGCAGTTCTACACATTTAAATAACGACTGAGCAGTTTCAGCAGTTATTCTACAGTGAAAAGAAGAATGGATATTAAAGAGAAAAGAAAAAACGCCTGTTACTCCATTTTTAACCAGCTCAAAGAACGGAGAGTAAAAATGTCAAGTCTTTCAGTCAGGGTTAATATTCCAAATCCTGATAATATGTTGAATCTGTGAAAAGAAGTTGTCTGCGCGGTGTTAAGCTCGCGTTCCCCCCCCCCATCTTAGATTTCCAGACTGCAGGCCCAACGTGAACCTCGCGCCCTGAAACCGCACAGTCGAGCAGGAACTCTCCCGGGACAAATCTAATAGAGATTAGTGTATTCTCACAGCACATCAGGAATAATCCAAAAAACATGTACCTCCTCAAGCCCCTCTTTCAGCAGCAGGTGAATTATTCTGAAAAAAAAAGACACAACCAGTAAAGATTAGACCAAAGAAGGGGAGCAAATGGGAGAGGACTGGGGTAAAAGAGGGTTTTTGCGGTGTGGGATTTTCCCTCTCGTGAGTGATATAGGGGCCGTGGGGATTGACGTTGCTCCAAAATAAACACCAGGTTTTTTGGTACAAAGACAAAAGGAGATAAAAAAATGAGACATAGAAAGACAGAGGGAGAGGTTGGAGGAGATGAAGATGGAGGAAGAGGTTAAAACGAGGGATGATTTGCAGCTTTTCTGGGTTCTGTCTCGGAGCATGAAACTGACAAGCTGTCGCGCCGGATTAGCCGCAACGTTCCACAATGTTTTCCTCTTTGCTGTAGGAACAGGCCGGAATTCTCCATTACAATATGAACTGATACGTATGAGCTTGTACAGGAAGCCAGGGAGTCGATTGGTCTCCGGAGCGGCTTCATTGGGTTACAAGAGTTTTCTTTTTTTTGTTCGAGTTGTACGTCGCTGTGACGACAGATCTTTGCGGCGGGGAAATTTCATTTCAAGGTCACTGCGAAGACTTTTCTGTCTCGTGGCTCTGAGGCCAAACTGAATCTGATGATCTGCTTTCATGTGGACGTTGTTGCACTAATTCCAAATCAGATTAATCGAACCCTCTCAGGCAGATTTGAGGCAGATCCCCAAAACAGTGGGACCTATAAATATTCTCCACCATCCTACACGGAGACGCCACTTCTGGCCAACGAGCTCATGCACATAAGGGGGCGACTGGGCTTGTGGGATGTCAGGGCTATAGTGCGCTTTGATTTCAGATAGAGTGGAGCTGAGTGCACTGAGGAGCTGCCAAACCCACTCTCTTGGCAGCCCCCATGCTCTCCTGCAGCCCCGTCACCCGGCTCCCTCCCTGCCATCCACGCTCTTTACTCTGCTGCCCCCCCCCCCCCCAGCGGCACAGCTCTCTGCCTCTCGTCCCGATGCCCCCGGCCCTCGTCTCCCTCACGGCTTTCCACTGAGTTCAGCTCGTGTTTGTGTTGCTGGGAGTTATCTCTTTGGCTGTGTCCGAAAAGTACTAGTCCACTATACAGTGAGTTCGCCATTTTGAATTGACGTCCGGATGTTTCCCATAATGCATCATGAAAAACAGTGCACAATGATGGTCACTAAGGGATTGTGGGAATTTCCACCGGTCGATGTTGTTGTTGGAGTATAGTGTCCGAAGTGGGTGATTTCGGACACAGCCTATATCTCGGCTGAAATGTGGTCTTACATAGAATAAATAATTTCACGTATTTGTAAAAAATGTCAGAAATATCGAGGGATTCAATCTTGATTTCTGGCTCAGAGCGTGCTCATGAACATTTGAGGAACCTGAGCCAGTTGTAAACTCTAATGTTGGCTGCCCAGTTTGTCATAATGTTCCTGTTTATGCCCCTGGGCCTCAGTCTAACTCCTGAGGTAGCACTTTCTCTCCGGGAGCTTTCTAAAACCCGGCCTCCTTCACCAGAGCTGGCAGCAGCCGACACCAACAATGGGTCTTCGCCTGTAACCATACAGCGATTCACTAAACCCACAATGAGCTCACGAGGCTCAACGGAGGAGTTTGATCACATCAGATTTCTGGTACGATGTGTGAGTTGCATTGAGATATTTAGATATCAGTGTGTCTCTGTAGAAAAGATCTGGACTTTACTCATTTTTTAATAAATCCAATTAACAAAACAAAAAGCTGATGAAGTCGTCTGAGAGGACATAGAAAGTAGAAATCTGCAGTGTTGTCATTACGATGAACAAACACTGCAGTTGATTAATATGTCCACTGTCCTTAGACACCAACCGTGTATCAATCCAAAGCTAAAATAGTTTTAGCCAAAAATGTATATTTTTCTGTATTTATTATTTCTGAAACCATTTTGTGAAGCTTTATAACTTAAATAGATTAAAGGCCAAAGAAAAGGAGAAAAGTTTAAAATATTTTGAGAAGTGACCTTTTTTTATTTAGAACTTAAGGGTTATGTTTTAAGAATAAAAGGTTGTTCCACCTTAACTCTGAAAGGACACGAAAGTCAGTGCATTTAAATGTCTTCAGCCCTTTTGCTCTTTAATCCTTGAATTTGTCACATTCTCTCTTCAGTCACATTTAAAGCATTTCACGTATTTTTTAGTTTCCATCCGACTCTTTCCCTTGTGTCTGTAACTTTCTCCCAACTTATCTCACATCTTCAGCCCCTTGTGTGCCCCTCAGCTTCCCCACGACCCCCCCCCCCCCCCCCCCCCCACCCCCCCACCCAACCAGAACAGTAAGTCAGGTGGTTTAGGTTTATGCCGCCTGATCTCACTGTTGCTATCAGTTACAGCGGGGCCATCTAGAGTGATGTCATCCAAGTCTTTCTTCGTCTTCCGCTGTGTGTAAAACCACCCCTGCTTACGTGTGCTGGTTTGTTCCCTGGTGTGTGTGTGTGTGTGTGTGTGTTTGTGTGTGTGTGTGTGGGAGCATGTGTATATGTCAGGGTCCTCATGCATCAGCCAGGAAATTGCAGGTGTTGGTTTGTTTGCATTCAAGGCTCCGCTTGCAGCCGCAGTCAGGAGTCTTCTCTGAAGGCCACATCCTCCTCAGAGGTTTTCTCCCTCCAAGCCTCTCGAGTTCTGCCAAAAAACTCCAGGCTCGAAAACACTCATTTTAAAAGTTCAGCTTTCCCACAAATATTGTCAGAGAGAAGGACGCCTGTTCATGTTTAATTCTATGTGTGCACTGTCGTGGAAACGGCCCTGAGATAAGATTCTAAATAATCATCAACTGCTGCAGTTTTTCTCTCCCGAAATGTTGCTTTCCCTCCACTCATCATCCCTCGTTCTGCTTCTCTCTGCTGCCTCTCCTCTTCCCTCCCTCACAGTAGGTTTGGTACTAAGTGTGCCCGCTGTGGGCGGCAGATCTTCGCCAGCGACTGGGTGCGGCGCGCCAGGGGAAACGCATACCACTTGGCGTGTTTTGCGTGCTACTCGTGTAAGAGGCAGCTGTCCACGGGAGAGGAGTTTGGCTTGGTGGAGGACAAGGTCCTGTGCCGGATCCACTACGACACCATGGTGGAGAACCTCAAACGAGCGGCTGAGAGTGGTGAGTAGTGGTTCTGGGAACGAGTACAGCAATTCTTCTCGGTGGTCGTCCAGATGTTTGCTCAAAAGACTCCTCCCCCAAACAGGAATGAATCCAGACATAATCATTAAGTAATTGAATTCTATAATGTCTTATTTCTCACGTTAAGTAACGTGAATATTTATATTACTGTGCTGGGTCTGTTTATTCCCGATTTCTCAGTGGTTCTCATGAATTCCCACAGGAATAGTTGGTCAATGTTAGACTCTGTTTCCCAAAAGAAGCAACAAATATTGAAGTCCTCTGATGACACAACATCTCAGCGTTATAGATATGCTTTTTGTGGCTGCTCCACATTAACACACATCACCTGTGACTTGTATCTCACATGTCCGACATTGTGTTTTCCAGGCAACGGCATCACGTTAGAAGGAGCTGTCCCCACAGAACAAGACAGTCAACCCAAACCAGCCAAACGGGCACGGACATCCTTCACTGCAGAACAGCTTCAGGTCAGACACAATACAGAGACTAAAACAAATGTGTTTCTGATTCTATTTGCATCTTATTTAATTCGGCTTGATTTGATGCTGGTGTTTTGTCTCCACGTGCAGGTCATGCAGGCTCAGTTCGCCCAGGACAACAACCCAGACGCCCAGACGCTACAGAAGCTCGCCGACATGACCGGCCTGAGCAGGAGAGTGATACAGGTCAGTACACACACGTGCACACTCCTCTGGTGCTAATGAACGTCCACATGCTAAAGTTAGACTGGATCTTAATGTATTGCAATAGAATAATATAGCAGCAACAATGGATCAAATGAGTTAAGGCATGTAATAAAATATTAATATCATTACATTCTCACAGCTTTCCCTGTCATTTATGAACTTTACAAAAACATACCTTCAAAATAAAACAACTTTATTTTATGAAAAAAAAGTATATAGCTACATGATGTCTGGTTACATTGCGTCTTCATAGGTGTGGTTTCAAAACTGCAGAGCAAGACACAAAAAGCACACGCCCCAGCACGGTGGGGTTCCCCAAGGTCATCCCCAGTCCAGAATACCCTCGTCCCTGTCTGATGAGCTGCATTACTCCCCCTTCGGCAGTCCTGAGCGGGCGCGCATGGTGGCCCTCCATGGGTACATCGACAGTGAGTGGTGCTTTTGCCTTTTGTAATAAACAGAAAAATTATTTTACAATTTCAGCTCTTTATTTGTTGACTGTTTGTGTTTTCTAAGAGTAACTTTTCTTAATTTGGCCGTTCTTTAATCCTTTTGTTTGTGTTTTTCCTTCAGGTCATCCCTTCTCTGTCCTGACCTCTCAGAGCCTCTCTCACCAGGCCATGTCTCTGCCCCAGCTTCCCCTCAGCCGCTAGCACTCCACCGTGACCCTGCTGACCCCTGACCTCCAGACCCCAAGCCTCCATCTCGCCGTCAGCGTCCTCGGCCGACACTGACCCGGAGGTCAAGCTTTGGGAGAAAAGACAAATCTTACACACAGGAGCCCCGCCCACTCGGACACAGAAGAGGAAAGCTGAAAGCGTCTCCTTTATTTTGTCTCTCTGGGGGACAGGAATATCCCACCTGCAGCCAAACGTCTGACAAAGCGTTTGTCGTCAGCAGGAACTCACAGACTAAATGGTTTACGCCACCAAAAGGACCCATTTTGCTTCAAGTGTACAGCGTCCTCCACTCTGCTCCTCCACCCTCCGACTGGAAGGTGGAGGGAGTTTTTGAAAGGATGAGACTGATCAGGGACGCAGGACTGATGACTCTTAAACGAGAGTCAGAATATTGAAGAAAAACAAAGAGAAAGGGGAAATTTAAGGCGGAACTGTCATTGTGGC